>NC_050579.1:214399738-214699738 GCF_011100635.1 Trichosurus vulpecula
AGTATATTTTAAAACTAAGTCAATATGCTGCCAGTAGGAATCCTGATGTGCCTCTGTTTCTTTAAGAGTATGATTAACACCGATTAGGAGAAAAAAACACTCTCACTCTCCAAATGCAGGTCAATTCCCTCTCTGCAATTTATAATCTTAAAGAGTTGCCTAGGGCACTGAGAGGTCAGGTGACTTGGCTAAGTTCATATAGCCAATACATGAAAGAAGCAGGGCTTTAGGTCTGTCAGTCTTTGAAGGCAGCTCTCTATCCAAAACATGCAATTCACCCTCTACAAATAGTCAAAAGTATCTGGCATCTGGGTTCTTCTCTATTCCCTTAAGAAATGCCAATGGCAGCATATTTTTGTCTACCCCTATTCATGCTGGTGCCTTTAATCATTTACAATGATATTATAAGGGTAACAGTGGACCATTCTGTCTGACTTTCCATCAAGAATTTTTACTATATGACCAGCTCATCTTTTGCTTTCATAAAATTCCTTCATGTTTTATTCCTTTTCTTATAAGAATTGTTAATATTGTGCAGTCAACTCACACCCACCATTGCTCTCTGTTATGCTTATTTTTAATTTTTCAGAGGCTGTTATATTCTATTATTTACTTCTGCATAGTAACACAAATACAATGTTAGTATTGAAAATATGAGACTTGGCTTTCATAGGAAGTTGGGATCAATAAATGTGCTTTGCAATTTCCTGATGTAAATTTAACCTGCTCTTCTTATCTCCTGGCTAAGTCTTAGGCCAACTCATTTTCCATACATTTGGGCAAGCACTTTAGGGTTCTATTCAAACCAAAGTTGATATCTGGGCTGTAGACTTTCTTCATCCAGTTGATTTAGCAGTGTTTATGAATAGGTCAAGTTCTTTTCAGTAATTATAGATCTCTGTTAGGAGACTGAAATGCTGCTGGGAATGTCACCATCAATGCAATGTCATCTGCAAATAGAAGCTTCTGGAGGACCTCATGAACCATAGAGAATATTTATTTAACCTGAAGTTTGATTTGCATCTTTTAAGTCATACTGGTGATTGCATTTGGAAAGCTTCCCTTTGTCAGTTTTAAGCCTTATATGATGTTTCTTACAGGCACCTGGATAGCTCAGTGGATACAGTGCTAGGCCTGGAGTCTGGAAGACCTGAGTTCAAATGTGACCTCACACACTCACTACCTGTGTGATGCTAGACAAATTATTAAACTTCTGTTTGTCCTAATTCACTGGAGAACAAAATGGCAATCCACTCTACTATCTTTGCCAAGAAAACTCCATATGAGATTATGAAGAGTCAGATACAACAAAACAATAGCAACAAAAAATATGTCTTATCAGAACATAGAAAGCAGGCTTGTAATATTTCCCAAGTTATCTTGAATGATTTGGGCTATGGATGGGAGACATTTTGCTCTAAAATAGCCTAAAAGTGGCATTATTTTCTACAAAATCATGTTGTTTTTTTAAAGCAATAAACACTGTATGCATTGAATTCATATAATCCATGTCCTTCATTTAATTGTGAAATGGTAAGTATGTGGTCCAATTTTAGTATTGCTTACTGTGTTCAGTCATTTTTCAGTTGTCTGCTACTCTTCATGACTTCATCTGAGGTTGGCAGGGATGCTGAAGTGGTTTGCCGTTTCTTTTTCCAGCTCATTTTATAGTTGAGGAACTGAGGCAAACTTCAAACTTCAGTGATTTTTCCAGGGTCACACAGCTAGTAAGTACAAACACACATATTATTATATATGCATTTTTATACGTATGCATATTATCTATAGTACTTAAGCAAATAAACTATCAACATAGTAATAAATAATAATAATATTAAGAAATTATTGGTGAGTGATAATAAGACTGTTAATCAAACATTCATATATGTGCTTTACTGATGGTGTTTGATTTTTATATTACCTTAATTTCATGAGATTTAATCTCCCTGCCTCTTAACACCATTAATAGGAAGTAAGCCTTTGGAACAGAAATTAAGAAAAATCTAATTTACACAGTAATTGCATTAAATAATTTACACAACGTCCCATACCTTAGCCACATATTTCTCTACTGATAGGAATGATTTTCCTTTCTTTACCTATTCTATGGATTCAAGGTTGGCCCTTCAAGCTTTCTAAGGATGTATATTAAAATGATCAGACATCATCAGTTCTTTCTCTGTGGTTGGACAGCATTTTTCATCATAAGGGCTTCAGTGCTGTCTTGGATCTTTGTATTGCTGAGAACAGCTAAGTCATTCACAGCTGATTCTCTCTCAATATTGCTTTTACTTTGTACAGTATATTTCACTTTGCATCAGCTCATGTAAGCTTCTCTAGGTTTTTCGGAGAGCATCCAGCTCATCATTTCTTATAGCACAATAGTGTTCAGTTACAAACACATACCACCACATGTTCAGCCTTTCCAAAATTAATAGGCATCCTCCCAGTTTCCAACTCCTTGCCACCAGAAAAGAGCTGCTATAAATATTTTTGTACATATAGGTCCTTTTCCCTTTTTTATCTCCTTTTAGATACAGACCTAGTAGTTGCACTGCTAGGCCAAAAGATATGCATGGTTTTATAGCCTTTTGAGCATGGTTCCAAATTGCTCTCTAAAGAAAGGTTAAATCAGTTTACAACTCCACCAGCAGTGCATTTATGTCTTATTTCTTTCCCACAATCCCTCCATTTTTCATTCTCTTTCTCTGTCTTGTTAGCTAATCTAATAAGCATGAGGTAGTACCTCAGAATTATTTCAATTTGCATTTCTCCAATCAATTGCAATTTAGAGCACCTTCTCATAGGGCTGTAGATAGGTTTCATTATATCATCTGAGAACTATTCATGTCTCTTGATCATTTATGAATTGGGAAATGGCTTTCATTTTTTTTTTAGTAAATTTGACTCAGTTCTCTATATATTTGAGAAATGAGGCCTTTATCAGAGAAACTTGTTTCAAAATATTTTTCACAGTTATGATCATTAAATGTATTTCCTTCCATCCCATTCTACCCCCCGTTTATTCTATTCTCTCTCTCCTTTCACCTGGTTCTTCAAAACGATTTTGTTTCTGACTCCACCTTCCCCCAATCTACTCTCCCTTCTATCACCACCACCCCTTCTCTTATCCCCTTTCCCTCTTACTTTCCTGTAGAGTAAGATAGATTACCCAATTGAGTGTGTATGTCATTTCTTCTTTGAGCCAATTATGATGACAATAAGATTCACTCACTCCCCTCCCTACCTTCCCCATCTTCCCCTCCACTGTAAAAGTTTTTTCTTGCCTCCTTTATGTGAGATAATTTACCCCATTCTACCCTTCCATTTCCCTTTCTCCCGGCTAACTATTCTTTCTTAGCCAATTGTTTTTAGATATCGTCCCTTCATATTCAACTCAGACCTGTGCCCTCTGCCTATATATACTCCTAACTGTCCTAATAATGAGAAAGTTCCTTATGAGTTACAAGTATCATCTTTCCATGTAGTAATGTAAAAAATTTAACCTTATTAAGTCCCTTATTATTTCCTTTCCAGTTTAAATCTTTATGCTTCTCTTGAGTCTTATACTTGAAAGTAAACTTTTCTATTCTGCTCTACTTTTGAAACGTCCTCTATTTCATTGAATAACTATTTTTTCCTTGAAGGATTACACTCAGTTTTGCTGGGTAGGTGACTGGGTTATAATCCTAGCTCCTTTGCCCTCTGGGATATCATATATCAAGCCCTGAGGATCTTTTAATGTAGAATCTGTTAAATCTTTTGCTATCCTGACCATGGCTCCACCATACTTGAATTGTTTCTGGCTGTTTGCAATATTATCTCCTTGATGTGGGAGCTCTAGAATTTGAATACAATATTCTTGGGAGTTTTCATTTTGAGATTTCTTTCAGGTGGTAATTGATGGATTCTTTCAATTTTTATTTTACCCTTTGGTTCTAGAATATTGGGGCAATTTTCCTTGATAATTTCTTGAAAGATGATATCTAGGCTCTTTTTTATCATGGCTTTCAAGTAATCTAACAATTGATGCTAAGGGAGTTTTCCCCCTATTATGATATGATATTTAATAACTTTTATATCAGATTTCTATGATGAAGAAGGTTTATAAGGATAATACTAAATTTATTAAATAATTTGTTGATATTGGAACATCTCTGTGTTACTATAATATGAAGCATGTATAAATGTTTTTATAATTTTAACCTGTATCTGTGGTCAAATTATAATAGGAGGTTATCCTCCTAACGGTGAAATGATTCAAAAAAGTAATGACACAAATGTAATATAAAAATTTTCTAATTAAATGGAATAATAGATTTTGAGAAAGCAACCAGATTAGACCTTTTTTCTATGAAAACTGCCTACTGATGTATATGATGATCTTCCAAACTTATGTCATTTGAAATACAAGATTTGAACATGTTTTAGTAATAAGTTCTCAAAATTAGCTTAAGAATTTTATACATAAATTGTATTGATAATGGTAAAGAAAGTGAAATTATTCTCCTATATTTAAAATTAATGTCTGATAATTTTACAAGGCAGAAGAGCTCGTAATACAGTTGGACCCTCATGAATTTTTAAAGATTTAAAGGTAAGGAGAGCAACAACAAATAGCAAATAAGCTGAAATTCTCTGAAGTTTCAAAATTGGAGGAACAAATTTACTAAATTGCATTAAGTCTTTTTAGTAGCAGAATTACATAGGGTTATCTAGATTTGGAACCTGAAGAGCAGTGCCCCCTTTAGAACTGTCCTGAGAATAAAACCTATTGTCCAAGAAAAGATATCTAGGGACCAAATAACTACATGGGACATCTAGGACTCAAAATATGCTAATTAAATGGATATTGAGAATGGGACACTTGGATACAAGAATTTTTAATATTAGTTAATATTGGTGACAATTATTGTATTGCTTTTCATAATGTTTATTTTTGCGTTTTCTTGATCACCTTGGTGACATGTAAATCTCACTTTTCAAAATTAGCCCATTATGAGCACTCTAAATAGTTAGATCTATAATCTGACATCATTGTCTCTGTAATTTATAGTCTTAGTTGTCTAGACTCTATAGTACTGTGAGTTTGGGTCACAGAGCCAATAGTATGAGTCAAAAGTAGGATTTTAACTCAGGTCTTCCTTGATTCAAGGCTGGCTCATTATCCACTATGTAACATCTTTTTTGCATATAGGTTAAAAAATAAGTAAGTTTGGCAGTAACTTTTAAAATGGTACATAATTGCTGTGGATATGAGTTTAGGAAACACTGGTATATTTCATTGTATGCTGGCTATTTTTAACTTCATTTTTTTAAGAGACAGAAGCAAGTGTCTTTTGGTAACCAGATTCTGACATTTTAACTCCTGATGGAAATTGTGTTCTCAGTAGCTACAACTCAACAACAATTTTTCTGAGTGCAAATTCTTATAAGCATAGCAAAGTTGGGGAAGAAACAGTGCATAGGTGCATGGAACAAACAAAGCATAGATGAGATCTTCATGTGTTAGGAAGTTGGACAGGGTTGGGAGAGCTGACCTAAAAGAAGATTGCCATAATATTAGGGCCCAGAGAGGGTGAGAACGGACTTTTTGAACAACACAGTGAAATGTGTTAATAGAGAACAGAAAATAGGGTATGGGAGATGGTGGTCATTTGTAACAACAATTTGGCTAGTAGCAGATGTTGAGGTGTGAGACCCAACAAGACCAGTAACAAGAGCTGCCAGCACAGGTTCTTTGATCTTCTTTACTAAGGAAAGTAACTTTAAGGGGTTAACAATATCACTTTAATCAAACATACATATATAAATTCACTTAGGAAGAAAAGTCAGCAACCAGAACTTCAGAGCAAATGCAAACAAATTACAAACATCAACAGAGACAATATAAACAGACCAAATCCTGATTCATAGCTACCAAAGAACCAATGGGTCTGGGTTAGCTAAGCTGAGGGGCAGTGTCAATGGCTTGCCCAGAGTCCCCAGCCACTCTTTGAGTGACTGAAAGCCCCAAAAGGCAAAAGCCAACTTTGGGTCTTATATACTAGTCTCAGGGCCCTGGGGCACTTGATTACCTCAGTGTTGAGAAGCACTCAAACAAAGAACAGTGAAAAATCCCATTTAGGGTGTGGGAAACTTAATCCCTAGTACTGCCATATAAAAGTCAATGACTCTGATTGTCTTGGTGCTGAGAAACATTCCAAGACAAGACCCCACTTTATATGCCCCATTCAAACAAAGGCCAGGATCATTAAAGGCATTTAAGAGAACACCAAAAAGTCCCACCTGAATTACTGATACATCATTATAGAAACAAAGTTTTTTTCTTCTGTTGATGACACTTTCCCTCTTTAAAACACCTGAAATAATAGAGTAAGGTAGGTCATAGCTCAGTTTACACTATACTACTTTTGTGTGTGACATTGACTAACATCATTAATGTCCTGGTTTATCTGATCTCAGCTTGTGTTATCTGGGTATTTGCCATCTTAGGAATCAACCCAGTTTTCTATCTTTCTCCTTTCTCTGATCAGTTGCCTATGATAAATTAAGGTTGTTCTTTCTGGGAACAGGGAAATTGTTATATCATAATAAATATTTTTGTTCCAATTCTGGGTTTTCCCCATCCCATATTGTATTACCCACCCCCACTTTTCATTTAGAACATGAGTAAAGTAAGTCATCAGGAAATTTTATGACAGAAAGAGAAAATGGGCTGGTCATGTTACAAGACAGAGACATGACAGTTGGACATCTGGAATGTTCCACTGTCTAGGGAAAGGAAGAAAACTCTCCAGGTCATTTGGTTGACCTACTGTAATGACCTTCAGGAGAATATAGTTGGGAATCTTATGGGACAGGTAGGCATGGGTGGGTTTTGATCATCATTGAAGGGAACACCTGAATTGATGAGGTCACAGATGTACTCTACTTTCTAATTCTTCCTAACCTTTCCTTTTGAGCATTTTCCATCTACCTTTTCCCAGTGGATGATATCAATCTTTAAAATATAGGAATGTATTAGATGATCTTTAGCATTCTTACTATAAAAACTCTAGAGTCTTCCCCCAGACGAGACATCATTGCTTTTCTATGATTTATAGAACAGATTTTGAAGTGAAATATGGTTAAGAGAGGATATATGCTAACATATTTTAACAAAAAAAATTTACTCTCTATATTTAATCCATTTAAAAATTTGGAGTATAGTTTCCACCACCCATAATCATATTTTATGGAGGGAATATGTTTTATCATAATCAGTGCAGTTACTTGCATATCAAATAAGGTAATGTGGATGAGAGAACTTTGAAAAATGTGAAGTGTTATGTATGCATAATGCTTGATTAAATTGTAACAATGTAACATTAATTGAGAATTTGAACATTGAATAAAATCTTCTTTTTTTTTTTGCTTTTTTGATGAATTTGAAATGAAAAACATGCTGTAGTAGAAAGACCAATAGATTTTGAGTCAAAGAACCTGAGCTCTAATTCTTGCTAAGGCTCCTCCTCTCTGTGTGACCTTGGGACAAGTCAATTAATGTTTTGGGTCCTTAGCTCCTTCAAGTATAAAACAAGAGGATAATATAAAGTCATCCTTATCTTCTTTCCAGCTCTGGATCTATGATTCTGTGATATTTGTAACTTTTGTGCAGCCATTTAGGGAAGTTATATTTCTAAGTTTGCAGTGTGAAATAGTGGAAAAACAGGATTCAGTTTATACAATTATCACTGTTTTTAGATTTTAAGGAATCTACCTACAGAGAGAATAATATTGTCCTATGCCTTATCTAATCATTACTTAGAAACTATTTGAATTATGTCTAAATTATATATCTGAGATTCATGTAAGATGAAGACATATTTAGAAGAACCACTGTGAACCTAATCTTTAAAAGACATTTTGACACTAATGTTGTAAGTGCCAAGAAATATGAACTTGAATTGCCCTATTAGGCATTTGATAAAGAGTGAGGCTAATGTAAGATATTATGACACTGTGCCATTTGGCAATTCAAACCTCTCCAAGTGTGTGAGATAATGGAAATGATAAAATGAAAGGTGATGTTGAATCCATGTGTAATGATGGGATTCTAAATGAGAGTTTTCTGTTAGAGAAATGAGAGGATGGGATCATATTTTGTAGTGCAGACGTAAGCCAACTGTACCAGCAGAAGAGGAAATGGCTCAGCAGCTATGTAGGAAAGGGCTTCTTTTCATTCAAAACTGAGATTGCATATAGTCAATTCAAATTTTAAATTAAAGATACAGAATTTTACAATAAGGCCACAATTTGTGAGTTAATTTTCATATATTCATGGTTCTATACATAAACCCATAGCTAGAAATGTATTCCTCGGCAAGATTTTTGAGAAAGCCTGATAAGATATTCACCTATTTTTAATGTCAATATATAATATATGTAATATGAAGGCGAAAGTATAATTTTAAATAGTTTTTTCTATTATTTTTCTTTAGTTCCAGGTTATTTAAAAACTTTTATTTAGAGGAGACAACTGCCATTTGTGTATCTTTTTTTTTTTTGCAAAATAGCTGTTAAAGGAAATTTTGAAAATTGACTAAATATCCCATGATCTAAAAGTGTTTACAGATTCACTGAAAGTTTTCAGTGAAACAGATTGACCTGATTTGCATTGCATATAGATTTGATAGTATATATGGGAGACATAACAAAATGACTAGAGATGTGTCTGTACTGGACTTACATAGACATCTAATTTTCACTGATTACCCTGCCTCACACATGTGAGACGATTGTTCCCATGAATCATAATTCTTCCTTGATTTGGTGCTTAGAAGTCTTACATTTCTCATATTATGGTACAAACTAAGTTAAACATACAGATGGGAAATTCTGAATCAGTGTTCCATGTAACTTTGTTGGAAAGATAATGTATATTTGGAGGCAGCTGGTAGAATAGTAAATAGAGCACTGGGACTGGAATCTGGAAGGCATAAGATCAAAGCCAACCTCAGATATTTACTGGCTGTATGACCCTGGGTAAATCACTTAACTTTCTTTAATCTCAATTTCCTCAGCTGTAAAATACAGATAATCATAGCACTCACCTAGTAGGGTTATCATTAGGATCAAATGAGATACTTTGTAAGAAATGCTTAGCATAGTACCTGGCACATCATAGGCACTATATAAATTCTTATTCCCTCTCTCCCTCCTTTTGTCTTTCTATGAACATGCTTTGAAAAATTAACACTGTTCCTATTATGAGGAGAGAATACTATTTTCTAAAGGACAACTTTTTTCAGAATTATACTAATGTACTCTGTTTTTAACATTACAAAATAACATACTATTTTTTTAACTTTCAAGCTAGGGGTGAAATACTATTTTCCAAAATTCATCTGTACCATAGCAAATAGAATTGTGGGTTTGAATCAGGAAGACACAAGGTCAAATTCAAATGCAGACCCTTCTATCTCTATGATCCAGGGTAAGTTACCCTCTGTCTAGCTCAATTTTCTCAATTGCAAAATGGGGTTAATAATAGCATGTATTTCCCAGAGTTGTTGTGAGGCTCATAGGAGACAATAGTTATAAAGAGTTTAGCACAATACTTGACACATAGTAAATGCTGAATAAATGTTAGCTATTATTATTGTTATTAAACTTCTGTCTTCCTTAATTTTCTCATTTGTAAAATATGACTAATAAGAGCAACTACCTCTCCGGTTGTTATAAGGATCAAATGAGATTATATTTGTAAAGGTCTTAGCATAGAAGCTAACACATTGTGGGCACTAATAAGTGTTTATTCCCCTCTCTTCTTCCCACATCTTAAATATAACAATTAATTATTCTTAACAATTATTAAGCCCCAATCAGGAATATTAAGGAAATCAAATTTCCAGAACTGCATAATTCTGCTATCATATTTTATAATGAATAATGCATTTATATGTTTTCTATGTTAAGGCAATGAAAAATAACAGAAGCTTTAGAATTAGAGAATGTGAGAAGTGCAAGGGACATTAGCAATCAAAACCAGGTTTCCTAACTCCTCACCTGGAGCTCTTTTCATTAAACCCATGCTAACACTAAGACAATTTCACATTATATAAAATAAGACTCCACATAAACTTCAAAAAGATTAATGGAAATGTGAATTTTCAAAATGGAATAAATTCTGACTTGGCAAAAATTGTATAGAGTGATTCAATAATTACAAGAAACACTAGGGTGGCTCATGTGTAATTTTCAAAACTAAAGAGGAAAGCATCAGAGTAAGGTACAAGAAAAATATCAGGAGCTGCACTTGTAACTGAAACTGGGATATTTGTAGAAAAGCTATCAAGTGCACAAAGTATGATAAAGGAGTACATTGTGAAAAAAATTAGTTCAATGTCTATCATCAGTATTATCTGTTCCCTCCTTAGCTCCCTGCAAAGTCTACTAAACATTTATTTTCTGTCTGTTCCAGAAGAAGCTCTCATAGAGTAAATTCTGCGAGGTTGGTTTAAATGGCACCTTTAAAGGTGCCAAAAATCATAAAAAAATAAATAAGTAAAAATCCCATGATAGGGATTTATCTGTATCTGTATATCTGTAGAAATAAGGACTACATTTGTCTCAAAATTATTCTTTTTGTAGAGGACAAAAGAAAGGGCAGAGTCCTTGTTTATTAAGCACTTCTTGAATTATTGAAATAGCAGAGCAATTTCTTCCTCTTTCTGAACAAAATGATAAATAATAGAAATAGTACCAACAACAACTCACATTTATATAATATTTAAGTCTACTATGAGGTTTCTTCATAATAAACATATGACAGGTTTTAAAAAAACCCATTAATAACTAATATTTGTATAATGTTTTAAAGTTGGAAAAATGTTTTATATTCATTATTTCTTTTTATCTTCACAATATTTTTAGTGATGTTTCAAGGGAGTGTCGACATATCAAGATGTATGGTTTCATTAGTAATTTTGTTAGCATGAGGTACTCCCCACTAGACATTGGGCAGTGGTTCACAATTCAGTCTTAGACAATTACTCTTTTTCTTATGACCTACTTGGTTAAATGGAAGCCATTGTGGCAGGTGACTAATAAATATATAAATCCTCAATTGATTTTGATGAATGGTTAAACATTAAATATTGATGAACTAAGTGACTTCATCTGTAAGAGGAGAGAAATGGCTCTGAAATTAAGAAGAAAACCCAAATGTAGGCAAATTTTATGTATGTGTGTGTGTGTGTGTGTGTATACACACACACGCACACACACACACACACATATATATATATGTGTGTGTGTGTGTCTTGTTGAAAAGAAAAGAAAAATAAAGCTTATAGTCTTTCTTAGAGGATTTTTTGTTGCACTGAGAAATTGCCTGTCTTGCCCTTGTTTATACAGATAACACACTTCTAAAGAGAGATACTAGTGAGTCAGGAAGGGATATGATAGATGAAACTGAGTTTCATACCGGACAGCTAGCCTGTGGCAAAGCTGAGTCTGGAGGATAAGTTTCCTTGATGATTCTTTCTACAATGATCTTTCTTCAAATCTGATTTTTTGGACCTTTCTTAAAGAAGTAAAATTTAACTTTGTGATTTATATCTATAATATTAATAGCTAGTTATGAGCATTTGTGTACTTGTGGGGGGGTGATGAAAAATCTAGAATTTGTATTTATGTAACAAAGTACAAAATTATGCTTAAGTAATATTTTTATTTGTACAAAACTTACATTGAGGTTAGATTTTTATCTATTCTTTTGCCTAACCTGCAAGGATTATCTACAAAGAAATTCAGTATCTAGACTCAAACCACTGCATATTAATGACAGCTCTGAATTTTTTAAGTTGTCATGAAATAGATAAGTAAGTAACAGAACATAAAAATAGGCAGTGTCAATATCCTCAAATGGATGATTTAACTTGATCACTCAGCATACATTTGCCAAATGATTGCTATGTGCTAGGGAAAGTGCTAGGTTCTGAATATATAAATAGAAAATAGAAACACTCCTGCCTTTGAGGAGCTCACATTCTATCAGTGGACTTGAATGACTCAGGAAGAGAGAGTAAGGATGATGACTCCATGCAACAATGACTCATTTAAATTCAATTTACATAGAAGTCAAGAATGAGGGACTAACAACATTGTATCATGGAGACATAAACATGTATATCTACATACATGATACATACAGAGATGCCACATGGATAGTAGGGCATCAACAGCTTGAAGAGCCAAGAAGGTCCTGTGGCGTGCAAAACATGGTATTTAAGCTTTTCTTGAATGGAGTTAGGAATTCAATAAAAGTAAGGTGCCAAGAAAGCATACCTGGAATGAGGGAGAGGCAGTAGAAGAGTATAGAGAGTAGAAATGGAATGTCATTTAAGTAGAACAAGTGGGTTTTATAGCTAGACTGTCCAGTATATCATGGGGAAAACATGTAAGAACCACTAGACAGATAAGTTTATACTTCATCTTAGTCATAACAAAAAACCCACTGGGGACTGATAAATTAGGGTGGTATGGGGTATGACATTGTCAGACTATGATTCATGGAAATCACTCTGAGACAGCTGTGTGGAAGATGTAAGAAAAAGTAGTCAGTACTTTTTTATACTTAGATTACTTAGAGCCCATCACAACCAACTTTGGGGATGAGGTGTGGGTTCAATATTCTAGTCAAGGCTAACCCAGAAGCTTTTGTTCCTCTAACTAATAATTATTTGATTCCCCCCTCCAAACAAAAACACAATTAAATGCAAAGTGGTTGAATTTCCCTTTGAAAATAATATTGGCATGACAAATGATTCTTGGGAAGATAGTAACATTATTTGTGGAGGCTGAATGAAATGAGGTCAGGCTTAGTTCCAGGTTTACATGTATCTTAGAAGAAAAGATGAGTAGAGGAAGGACAAACTTTAGAATACTAGGATATCTTATTAGAAAAATGTTCTCAAGCTATAAGAATGTGAGTCTCCCAACTTAGAAAAAAAATGAATATTCTTTCCCACTCTGTAATAAGTCTTTTTAGTTAGAAATTATTACAAATGAGTGAAGAGTTCTTGTGAATAAAGTTTAACCCACTCAATGATGAAGTTTTTGACCATAACAAATGATGCTAAGGCACTTAGTGGCTTAGTGGCACTAAGGCACCTACTTATGCACTAAAGAGTTGCTATTTACATTACTGGAAGGAGTAATCATATAGAAAGGCATTTAGTGAAGTGAATTATTTTAATGATATTATTTCTGTCCTGTGCTTTCCTCTTTGAAAACCTTCAAGATATTTTTTACTCAATAAATCCTAAAATTTCAGCAATTAACATTGGGAAAAGCACAAGATTTTTCTGAATGAAAATAATTTAAAAGCTAGGTTGCAATTCTCCTGGAAAAGTGAAAATAATTTTAAACTCCAGTTCTTTACTGCTCAGACTACTGAGCACTATTCAATGTGACACTGAGATGATGTGGTTTATAAACCTAAACTTTAGGACCATACCTTTAAAGCCAGAAGGCACTATAGGGGCCATCTCATGCAACCTTCACTTTTTAAAGATGAAGAAACTGAGGCTAGAAAGATTAAGTGGTTTATCAAAGTTCAAAGTGCCAAATAAAAAAATAGGATTTACACCAGAGTATCTGACTGCAAAGTCATGGCTTATTTCATTGTGTGATCAGGCCACAAGCTGTTTCTGATCCCTCATGCTTTTGGTGCCCTCCTATTTACATTGCATCCTTGTATGATTTGTTTGTATACCTAATAAGTGTACATGTTGTCTACTTGATAGAATGTGAGCTCCTTGAAGACAGGGCATTATCTCTTTTATCTTTGTATATTCAAAACCTGGTACTATCCCTGGCATGTAGCAAGCACTATCTAAATGCATGTTCAATGATCAAGTTAAATCATCCATTTCAGGATAGTGAAGCTGTATTTTAGAACCAAAGTCACCTCTCTCTTTCTATCTAATGTGTGTATGTGGATATGCATATGTGTATATATGTATATGTATGTATATATATGTGTGTGTGTAGTGTATCTATTTATATTTATGTATGCATACATAAATATAGATTTGAATGTATATATTATAATGCATGTAATAATATTTAAAATGTAATTTTAGGTCTTTCCTGTATTTTCCTTGGTTTTCAACAGAAACACTGAAATTGTACTGTGATTTTATTAAAAATCACTGTTTTATGTGACCACAATAAAGAAAAAAAATAATTATGAAATAAAGTGACACATATATTTAGGCCTCTTCTTACTTTACATATTTACTAGGCTAAAAATAATGAATATTGTTAGAAGTCATATATTAGACTGATTACAGTCTCCTCTCAAATGTAAAATATATTGCTAAAATAATAAATATACCTCCTTGAAAGCTAAAAAAATAGAGTAAAATGTATGTTTTTAAAAATTGAGAGGGGAGGAGATACTCCAGATCTATGACTATGATCTTTGAGTTCATTGATGTGGAAAACTAGCAGTGCAGAAGCTACCTATACTGCAATTTTATATTCTTAAAAAGGTGCCAGGGGGCAATGAAAAGCTAATTGCCTGTGATCATACAACTAGTATGTATTAGTGCCAGAACTTGAACTCATGAGATTTTCCTGAATCCAAGGATTACTGTTGATCCCCTGTACCACTAGTAAAGTTATCTTTTCTTTCTTTGCCTCCAATTCAGATAAATATTTTTTTTCTTATTAATCATAATTTCCATGGCATTCTTCACTATTTATAGGCCATGCGCAAATTTTATGAAAGATAGATTCGAAGGGAACAAAAATAAACAATATATGAATAGCTGAAATTTATATAGAACTTTAATGTTTGTAGACTGCTTTTCATACATTGCTTCTTTAATTAAAAGTGCTTAAAGGACCCATCATTTTATCCATTTGCCTACTCCCCCAATGATGATTAGAACCATTTCAAGCCTTAGTAGACAGTATAATGAGTTGCAGTAATTAAACATGTTAATCACCAGGTGGGCAGACCTATCATGCTGAGTCTTTCTAAAGTTAGTAAGGCTGGCCATTAGGCAAAAGACATATAATAATCTATTCACTCAAATGCCTGTCTTCAGAGCTGTAACTAGGCAAGGAAAACTGGAGCTTTATCTTAGGGTGGAGAATTTAGAGGGCACTGGATTTAGGGCTTATGTCAAAAGTGAACTGCCTAAGCATTGAGGGAATGGCTATAGGTCCACGCATGGGATGGAGATAGTGGAAGAGTTGATATACTCCACACAACCTTCCCATTCAAAAAGGCCTTTATCTCTCTTCCTTGCAATTTGTTAATATTCATAGCTAAACTAGTATACCTATTTTCTGCAGTGAACATGCCTTGCTTGTCACAATAGAATCTCTGTTATTGCCAAGATCAGCTTATTACTAGGGTTTAATGAAGTTGAAGCAAAGTGTGTCCTCTTCTCATGGATTCACCATGACAAAAACAAACCCCAGATATCTTTTTCCTAAACAAGCCAAGGAAGGAAAGAGGATGTGGAATTGGAAGATAAGACAATCTCTAAATCTTTAAACCTCAGTGCTAAGATGTGCTAGATATGGGTAATCAACACTAGGGTAAAGATTGGGTTTGTCCAAATATAAGAAACAAACTAATTTCTACCCTTCCCAACTTGACCCAATCTTTCAGCTCAATTCAATGATTCGATTCAATAAACATTTATTAAATGCTTATGATGTGCCAGGCACTGTGCTAAGTGGTGGGGAAATAAATTTTATAAATAAAAAATATAGTCTGTGCCTTGAAGGATCTTACAATCTAACAGAGGAAGACAATACACCCAAAAGGAAGATTAAAGGAGAGGGGAGAACTGAATTTGCATTCACCAGAATATAATTTATGGATTGCTGGGGGCAAGATGTTCTGTGGAATCCAAATTAATCAGGGCTGCTCATAGAAAATTGAAAATTACCCAGAAAATTCTTAAAGTTCTGAGCCTGCTATAAAGGAAGTCTTCCAGAGGAATTTATTGCCTACCCTCTACCTCTCCATTAAGGAGAGAAGTGACTGGAAGGGGAGAAAGTAACCCCCCCAAAGGAGTCAGTAACCTCTGTAGTGAGATTTCAGGTGATCAGTTATTCTTGGGAGTGATGGGGGAGGTGTGATGTTCTACTGAGTTAAAACATAGCCTGAAACCTTCCTCTATGACAGAAAGAAGACTCCGGAGCAGGCATTGGTGATGCCAAGAATGAATAACTCATAAAACAATGGGAACCCAGCTTCAGGGAAGTGAAAAGGCAGAACTATTGAAAAATGCCCTACTCTAAGCTCTCACCTTCTTGTACCTTGTGAGAGTCCCATTTACCCTGTAAGGGGACTACCCAGAAGAACACGAAAGATGGCAGCCTAGGTTGCACTCAAAGAATCAGTATCCACCTCATTCTCCAGCAAAATAGCACACAGCCCAGCTAGAATACGCCTCCTAGTACCTTTCAGTAGAGGGATTTCTGGGCCATGAGACTCCCGGGTGAGAAACCTGCTGCCTCGAGGCCACATGTGGCCCTCTAGTTCCTAACATGTGGCCCTTTGACTGAATCCAAACTTCACAGAATGAATCAAGGCCTCAGGTTCTCCACCCCTGCTTGTAGAACTATAAATATTCTATAACTTGGACAATCTGTAGGACCACAGAAAACAGAAGTGACTTTCCCAGAGTCACAAACCAGTACTGTGTGTGTCAAAGATAATACTTAACTCTTAGTGGCTATGAGGCCTTACTATCCATTCTGCAACACACTATCTGTTTCTTAAATTATAATACTTAAAACTGAAGTTTTAACCCTTTGTCTTTTAAAAACACCATTAAATGTTATCAAAAATTAGATTTAAAAAAAATCTTAACCCGTTGATACCAATTTACCTTAATTTGGTATAGACAAACATTTTAAAAGAAACCTTTTAAATGAGAACATTAAACAGTAATTTATGGATACCTTCCTTTGTACATAACTTTTAATTTTTCTACTGGTACAAATATTTAATATTTTGATTCCAACACCACCTCCTTACAAGAAAAGTTCAAAAGCAGAGGGATGCACTCATATGAATGGCCCATACCTTCGATGCCTCTATAAGCTCCCATCACCTGGAAGATGGTATAGTCCTTTGCCACCCCCTGCCTAGTGCAAGTCCTTGCCAACCAAAAACACAAAGAAGGATTGGGCTAATACTTGGAAATGAACAAGACTGGGAGAAATGTACATGATTAAAGGTATTAGAACTACTCCTTTCTCATATCAAAGTACCCAGGTCAACCACAAAATGACTAGCTAGCAAAAGTGTTAGCAAAATTAATTACACCCACTATGGAGAAGTCACCCCGTCACACCCCACCCTAAAAATACACACAATGCCACCTTCAACTGAAAAGACCCTTTTATGTCCTGCTCCATAAAAAGTCTTAATTATCCCTCTACCAATATTTGAATCCTTTTAAAAAAAAGAAGATGGACCCTAGTCTGTGCCCTTCTAGTATGGCTTTAAAAGCTCAATTTCATTCATGAACCAGTAGGAGGCACATTAGTGGAAGACTTGAACATATGATCAGTGCTCTAGGCAGAGAGAAATTCTTAGGAGTTTGATATGTTCAAGAAGTAAAATGTAGAGAAAAGCATGCAGAACGTAAGGTCAAGAGATGTCTAGTTTCAGATAATACAATTTAAAGCTCAACAGCTATGTGTACCTAGGCAAGCACTTTAACTTATCTATGCCTCAATCTCCTCCTTGGTAAATGGGGCCAACAGACTATTTAATTCCCAGTGTTGTTGTAAGGCTCAAATAAGATAATGTGTTTAAATTACTTCATGGACATTCAAGTATTATATGAACATCAAGTACTATTCTTAATTTCCACCGTATGAGTTTTGTTTTTGCCTATGAACCAATAAAACAATCAACAAGCATTTATTAAGCTCATATTGTGTTTCAGACACATGGGAAGTGCTGAATATACAAATAAAAGAAAGAAATAATCTCTATTCTATGCTCTCCATGACCGAATACCTCCATTGCAGTCTATTGAATGCCTACCCATTCTCTGATGGATTCAAATTTTGTGTCTTAAAGAAAAAAGACCTCCCTGAGACTATAGTAATGTCTTTTCCAAATTCAGAATATCTCTTTGCTTGCCTTGGATTACTTTGTAAACTCCATAGATTCAGAATCTAAGTGAAACTTTATGTCTTCCCATTTGCTCTGCAGAGAGTAGGTTCTGTAGTAAATGTTGGTTGAATTGAAGGGACAGAAATGAATACCAAGACTAATAACTGAAGGAAAACTAAGTTAAGTTCAGGGGACAGACCCTTACTCTTTGCCTCATTATACCAGTTTCTTTATCTTAGAAATAAACAAACAAAAAATCCCCAGAGTTTAGATTTTTTTTCCAAAATGAGAAATGATAAGTTCACCTTCAGAAGTTTATTTAAGTTCTTTAAAGGATAAAAGAGGATATCATGTAATCAGTGTATTTCATATCTTTGAAGGTTTCCCATAAATAAGCTTAGGAAAAAAAGCTAGGAGTTAAGAAGCATCTAATAAGATAACTGAGGCAGAAAAAAAGTAACCAAATTCCTGAAAATGGGGTTTGAGAAGGTACCCTTGCCTGCCTCCTCAGTCATGTCATTCATTAAAAAACATATTTTATAATAGCATATGCATATAAGTATATTTATGCATGGATACTCATAGATTTCCACACCATCATGAGAATGTAACACTCCACATTAAAGAAAGAAATCTTCATTGATAACTTGAACAAAGGCAATAATATAATCAGCTAGGTGGATAGAATGCTGTCCCTAAATTTAAAATGAACTGAATTAAGATCCAATCTCAGACATTCACCAGCATCGTGATGCTCGGCAAGTCACTTAAACTCTTCTTGCCTCTATTTCATCAACTGTAAAACGGGGATGACAATTATACCTACATCACAGGGTTGTTATGGAAATCAAATGAGATGATATTTGTAACATGCTTTGCATAGTGCCTAGCATAGAGTAGGAACTTAATAAATGTTTGTTTTCCTTCTTTCTTTTCTTCAAATATCTTTTTAAAAAGTGACTCTTTAACTTAACAGAGGAAACTATTCTCCTAGAACTTTTCATACCCTCCTTTTCTGTCTTCTGCAGCAGATTCGCCATATACTCATTCATCTAGGGGTAGGTAACAGGTACAGAGGATAGAACACTAGTCCTGGGGTCAGGAAGATCTGAGTTGAAATTTTCCTTAAATACTTACTAGCTATATAACACAGAACAAGTTATTTCACATCTGCTTGAATCAGTTTTCTCATCTGCAGAATGGGAATATTGTCTACCTCACCAGTTGTTGTAAAGAACAGTGCTTGGCACATAGTAGGTGGTAAATTAAAGTCTGTTGTTACAAAATGGGTGGCATATCTGTCAAATTTCCAAATGACATGAATCTAGGATGAAAAACTAGCACTAAGCATGGTGGACTAAATATCCGAAAAAGATCTCTGCCAGACAAAATAAGTAGCTGAATCCAGAGAAATGAACCTTTGTGGGTATGAAGGTTGAATGTAACATTTGTACTCTTTAAAAATCAACTATATAAGAAAAGGTTGGGAGAGATGGTGTAGCAAGACAGAACAAGCCACAGGAAACAGAACTAAAAGTTTTATTAGACTCCAAGCCCAATACTGGTTAATATTTTAAGCTGGCAACCAAAAGAAAGAATGACTTCTGAGCCTATATTATTAGAAGTATAAGATCTAGATTGAGGGAAGTAACAGTCTCATTATACTCTGGCTTGGATAGATCACTCATTTTTTAAGCATGTTACAGGATGAACTATCATATTTAATATTATTCCCAATGCCAAAGATAACATTTATTAATAGCACAATTCACAATTATATTATTAGATAAATTACAGCTTTTTAGATGTATAACAATTATTGGAAAATATCAACTATTTAAAAGCATTAATGCTATTTGACACAATTAGTAGAAGGCATTAAACAATAAAAGCCTACAATATTTTACTGCAAGGGCTCTGCTAAGACTGTGTATGAAGTTTAGGGCCCTGCTACTTTTAAATGTTTTAGAACTACTAGTTAGATTTATCAGTTTTTATTTTATATGTGGAATGCCAAGGCCCAGATCTTATAACATGCTCCAGTACTACCTTGCTAGAGGGTTATTCAGAGCATGTGGAAACATTCATTGCCTGGTTCTAACCCAACATTCTTAACTTTGAGAGTGCTTACTTCTGGCCATGAATAACTCAGAGGTCCATATGTAATGATTAAAAAGCCTTAAAATTGGTGTAGGGGCTAGAAGAATGAATGAGTTGGTAGAGGCAGAGCCAGGGCATTTGAGTGAATAAGACTACTGTTGATTATTGGGGGCAGGAGAGGAAGCAACCTGCTTTACTCAGCCCAACAGTGGCTTCACCTGTCATCTGAGGAGGGGCCAGAAAATTTGATAAAGGAAGCTACTTAGCCACCATAATTCCATCTCAAGAGAAAACTTGTTGGGGCCTCAGCAAAGGAAAACATATTCCTAGAGCTTATAATTGCAAAATACCCCTGATACCCCTTATGAGGGTACCTGATACATTTTTACTATAAGTGTGAGTCCACATTTCTCAGAGGATAAGTATATTCAGGGTAAACCACATTTTTGGGAGATATTTATATAACTTCCATCTGTGCTATACATTCTTAGAAAATATCTCTATGTAAAAATTACTTGATATCAAGTGACTGATTGATTAAGGGTTTGGGGAAGCATATTAAATGAGGGATCAATGGTATTCAAAGCCACAACCCCTCAAGGAAGTCTTGTGAAATACTAACTGGAGAAGTAGGCAGCAGTCCTCTGAAGATCTAACTTTCCACTGCATATTAATTGGAAGAATTAATCCAGAAGGATGTTAAATATGTGTATATTTCCCCTTTGTATTTCCTTAACTCTAATTTTAAGCAATTCTCCATATTTCCATTATCTTCATTATGTCATTTTAATACTGTTTATTTACATTTTTTAATATTCTCTTTTTTTAAAAGAGTGATTTCCTCCTACTGGGGTATCCAAATTGGTAGATGGAATTTGAGATTTGGCCTATATAGTTGTCCTCTTCCGACTTCTATCATACAAAAACTTAAAACACAAAACCTCTAAATTAATAATTCCCTGCTTCAGTTACCTCAGCTGTAAAATGTGAATAATAATACTTGCATTACCTATTTGTTAGGGATGTGATGAACATGTACCATAAATGTTTTTTTTCTTTTTATTATTTATTTAATTTTTTAGCTTTCAGCATTGATTTCCACAAGATTTTGAGTTACAAATTTTGTCCCAATTTCTACCCTCCCCCCACTCCAAGATGGCAAATATTCTGATGGTCCCATTCCCCAGTCTTTCCTCCATTCTGTCACCCCACTGCCCCCCATCCCCTTTTCCCTTACTTTCTTGTAGGGCAAGATAGATTTCTATGCCCCATTGCCTGTATGTCTTATTTCCCAGTTGCAAGCAAAAACAACTTTTTTTGAACATCTGCTTTTAAAACTTTGAGTTCGAAATTCTCTTACTTCTTGTTTTCCCACCCACCCTCCCTAAGAAGGCAAGAATTCAACATAGGTTACACATGTATCATTATTTAAAACCCTTCCAAAATAATCATGTTTGAAAGAATAACTATATTTTGCTTCCTCCTATCCAGTCCCCCTTTATTCAATTTTCACCCTTGATGCTGTCCCTTTTCAAAAGTGTTTACTTTTGATTACCTCCTCTCCCTATCTGCCCTCCATTCTATCATCCTCCTTTTTTTATCCCCTTCCTCCTTCTTTCCTGTGGGGAAAGATACCCAAATGAGTGTGTGTGTTATTCCCTCCTCAAGTCATATCTGATGAGAGCAAGATTTACTCATTCGCCCTTACATGCGCCCTCTTCCCTTCCAATGAACTGCTTTTTCTTGCCACTTCTATGTGAGATAATTTATCCCAACCTATCTCTCCCTTTCTCCCTCTTTCAATATATTCCTCTCTAATCCCTTAATTTGATTTTATTTTTTAGATATCATCCCTTCATATTCAACCCACCCTGTGCACTCTATATATATACATACACACACACACACACACACACACATATATATATATGTATATGTATATATATACATGTATATGTATGTATATATGTATGTATGTATGTATGTATGTATATTCCATTCAGCTACCCTAATACTGAGAAAGGTCTCGCGAATTACATCATTTTTCCATGTAGGAATGTAAACAAGACATTTCAACTTTAGTATGTCCCTTAGGATTTCTCTTTCTTTACCTTTTCATGCTTGTCTTGATTCTTGTGTTCAAAAGTCAAATTTTCTATTAGCTCTGGTCTTTTCACTGAGAAAGCTTGAAAGTCCTCTATTTTATTAAAAGTCCTCTATTTTATTGAAAATCCATATTTTGCCTTGGAGCATGATACTCAGTTTTGCTGGGTAGGTGTTTCTTGGTTTAAATCCTAGCTTCATTGACCTCTGGAATATCATATTCTAAGCCCTTCGACCCCTTAATGTAGAAGCTGCTAGATCTTCTGTTATCCTGATTGTGTTTCCATGGTACTCAAATTATTTCTTTCTTGCTGCTTGCAGTACTTTCTCCTTGATCTGGGAGCTCTGGAATTCGGTGACAATATTCCTAGGAGTTTTCTTTTGGGGATTTTTTTCAGTAGGCGATCTGTGGATTCTTTCAATTTCTGTTTTACCCTCTGGCTCTTGAATATCAGGGAAGTTTTCCTTGAAAATTTCTTGAAAGATAATTTCTTGATCATGACTCTCAGGTAGTCCAATAATTTTTAAATTATCTCTTTTGGATCTATTTTCCAAGTCAGTGGTTTTTCCAAGGAGATAGTTCACATTGTATTCCATTTTACCCCTCTTTTGGTTCTGTTTTATAATATCTTGATTTTTCACAAAGTCCCTAGTTTCCATTTGTTCCAATCTAATTTTAAGGTAGTACTTTCTTCAGTGGTCTTTTGGACCTCCTTTTCCATTTTGGCTAATTCTGCCTTTCAAGGCATTCTTCTCCTCATTGGCTTTTTGGAGCTTTTTTGCCATTTGAGTTGGTCTATTTTTAAGGTGTTATTTTCTTCAGTATTTTTTGGGTCTCCTTTAGCAAATCATTGACTTGTTTTTCATGGTTTTTTTCACATCACTCTCATTTCTCTTCCCAATTGTTCCTCTACTTCACTTACTTGATTTTCCAAATCCTTTTTGAGCTCTTGCATGACCTGAGACGAATTCATATTTTTGGAGGATTTTGATGTAGGTTCTTTGACTTTGTTGACTTCTTCTAGCTGTGATTTGGTCATCTTTGTCACCAAAAAAAGATTTCAAAGTCAGAGTCTGAATCTGAGTCCTTTTGCACTGCCTGTAAATGTTCCCAGCCAACTACTTGAACTTTGAGCTTTTGGTCGGGGTACGACTGCTTGTAGAGTAGAGAGTACTTTGTCCAACCTTGAGGGACTGTGCTCCTGTTTCCTGAGCTACTTCCAGACAGCAAGCTCAGCCATGCCAGTGCTCCTTCTCCCCCAAGAACCAGCAACCAAGATTGCGGCCCAGATCCAGGCAGGGCAAAACATGCTTTGTACTCCAGCTTTTATCTGCCACTTAATTCCTCCCACCAGATTGGGCTGGGGCTTGAAGCAACTGCAGGTGTAGCTGTGGAAACAGCACCAGAGCTATACCACCTCCGCTGCCCCCAGGGTAGTGGCCAAAGAGAACTACTTTCATTCTGTCCCCCGCAGTTTTCCCACTAACCTTCTCTGTTGTCTTTGGTGTTTGTGGGTTGAGAAATGCCTGTTCTGCCCAGCTCACAGTCTGGCTGGTTCTGGCATGGCCCATGCTGGGCTCTGCTCCACTCCACTCCTAGCTCCATGTGATAGACCCTTCCCAGCTACCATCCAGGCTGTCCTGGGCTGGAGCCCTGCTGCCCTTTACTATTTCATGGGTTCTGCAGCTCTAGAATTTGTTCAGAGTCATTTTCACAGGTGTTTGGAGTGACATGTGGGGAGCTTACACAAGTCCCTGCTTTCCAGCCACCGTCTTGGCTCTGCCCCTACCATAAATCTTAAAGCAAATTACACACACACACACACACACACACACACACACACACACACATATATATATATATATATATATGCTGAATTTTCATGATCCTTCCTTCTTCCATGAGTAGACACAAGAACTGTCTTCAAATACATTTTTTTTTTATTCCACTCTAGGTCTACAAGAAAAGGTACATATCAGTGGAATTGACATACAAAATTAAAACATTTGGAAAAGGTAACAGACATCCTGAAGAAAAAAAAAATAAAAGACATCTAAATCCCCAACTCCTTTCTCAGTCTTCCTGCATTTTTATTTTTCAATTTCTTTTATACTCTTCTCCCCTTTCAAAGTATGTGCTGAAAATTCTCACTGGAGTATCTTTGCCCTTTTAAATATAGATGATATAATATATACTAAACTGAGCCCTGAAAAAGAACAAGAAACCTAGGATCAAGTCCTGACTCTCTTATTAAATTGAATTATATCTTTTGGCAAGTCATCCTCTGACCTTAAAAAAAAAGTTATTAAAATTAGTAGGCTAATTTTATGCCTTATCAACATTTCTTATGCTCCAAGTTTAGTTTATGATGTCATCACTTTCTTTTTTTTTTTTTGATGACAAGACCTAGCATTTATTTTACATTTAAAGTTTGCAAAGCTTTTGACATATATTATCTTTTCTGATGATCACAACAGCTCTCTGGGATTGGTCCTATTATTCCCATTTTATAGATGAGGAAACCAAGGCTCAGAGAGGTTAAGTATCCCTTTCTTTTTTTAAAGATTAATTCATTTATGTTTAGTTTTCAACATGCATTTCTACAAGATTTTGAGTTACAAATTTTCTCTCCATCGCTCCTCTTACCCCCACCCAAAGATGGCATGCATTCTGGTTGCCCCTATCCCCAGTCTGCCCTCTCTCCCATTACCCTACTTCCCCCCTTTATCCTCTTCCCCCTTTAGATTTCCTAGGCTAATTATGCCTATCATGGAGTGGAGCAGAGCCCAGCATGGGCCATGCCAGAATCAGCCAGACTGGGAGCTGGGCAGAACAGGCATTTCTCAACCCAAAAACACCAAAGACAACAGAGAAGGTTAGTGGGAAAAACTGCAGGGGACAGAATGAAAGGAGTTCTCTTTGGCCACTGCCCCAGGGGCAGCGGAGGTGGTATAGCTCTGGTGCTGTTTCCACAGCTATGCCTGCAGTTGCTTCAAGCCCCAGCCCAATCTGGTGGGAGGAATTAAGTGGCAGAATCCCTATAGATTTCTGTACCCTATTACCTGCATATCTTATTTCCCAATTGTATGTTAAAAACAGTTTTTTTTTACTTTTGTTTTTAGAACTTTGAGTTCCAAATTCTCTCCCTTCTTCCCTCTCCACCCACCCTCACTGAGAAGGCAAACAATTCAATATGGGTTATACATGTGTCTTTATACAAAACACCTCCATAATATTCATGTGAAAGACTAACTATATTTCCCTCTATACTATCCTGCACCCCATTTATTTGATTTTCTCCTTTAACCCTGTGCTTTTTCAAAAGTGTTGGTTCTGACTACCCCCTCCCCCAATCTTCCCTCCCTTCTATCATCCCTCCTTCTTATCTGTTTCCCCCCTATTTTCCTGTAGGGTAAGATACCCAATTGAATTTGTATGTTATTTGCTCCTTAAGTCAAATCTGATGAGAGTAAGGTTCACTCATTCCATTTCCACTCACCTGCTTCCCTTCCCTTATAACAGCTTCTTCATGACTATTTTATGTGACATAATTGACCCCATTCTATCTCTCCCTTTCTCTTTCTCCCAATATATTCTTCTCTTAACCCTTAGTTTTATTATTTTAGATACCATCCTTTTATATTCAACTCAGCCTGTGCTCTCTGTCTCTCTCTGTTCTCTCTCTCTCTGTCTCTGTCTCTGTCTCTCTGTTTCTCTCTCTGTCTCTCTCTCTCTGTCTCTCTCTCTCTCTCTCTCTCTCTCTCTCTCTATATATCTATATATATATATATATATATATATCTCTATATATATATATATATATATATATATATATATATATATATATTTCCTTCAACTACCCTAATACTGAGAAATATCTCATGAGTTACAAATATAATCTTTCCATGTCCAAATGTAAACACTTCCACTTTGATAAGTCCCTTATGATTTCTCTTTCCTGTTTACATTTTCATGCTTCTCTTGATTCTTATATTTGAAAGCTAAATTTTCTATTCAGGTCTGGTCTTTTCATCAATAATGCTTGAAAATCCTCTATTTCATTGAAAATCTACTTTTTGCCCTGAAGTATTATACTCAATTTTTCTGGGCAGGTAATTCTTGGTTTTAATCCTAGCTCCTTTGACCTCTGGAATATCACATTCCAAGTCCTGTGGTCCCTTAGCATAGAAGCTGCTGGATATTGTGTTATCCTGATCGTATTTCCACAATACTTGAATTATTCCTTTCTGGCTGCTTGCAATATTTTCTCCTTGACCTGGGAACTCTGGAAGTTGGCTACAATATTGCTAGGAGTTTTCCTTTTGGGATCGTTTTCAAGAAGTAATCATCGGATTCTTCTCATTTCTATTTTACCCTCTGGTTCTAGAATGTTATGGCAGTTTCCCTTGATAATTTCTTGAAAGATGGTGTCTATGCTCTTTTTTTGATCATGACTTTCAGGTAGTCCATTTTTTTAATATTATCTCTCCTGGATCTATACTCTAGGTAAGTGGTTTTTCCAATGAGATATTTCACATTGTCTTCTATATTTTAATTCTTTTGGTTCTGCTTTATAATTTCTTGATTTCTCATAAAGTCATTAACTTCCATTTACTCTGTTCTAATTTTTAAGGAATTATTTGCTTCAGTGAGCTCTTGGACTTCCTTTTCCATTTGGCCAATTCTGCTTTTTAAGGCATTCTTCTCCTCACTTTCTTTTTGAACCTCTTTTGCTATTTGGGTTAGTCTATTTTAAGGTGTTTCCTTCTGTATTTTTTACATCTCCTTTAGCAAGCTGTTAACTCTTTTTTCATGATTTTCTTGCATTGCTCTCATTCCTCTTCCCAATTTCTCCTCTACTTCTCTTACTTGATTTTCTAAATCCTTTTTGAGCTCTTTCAAGGCCTGGGACCAATTCATAGTTTTCTTTGAGCTTTTTCATATAGGAGCTTTGACTTTGTGGTCTTCTTCTGGCTGTATGTTTTGATCTTCTTTGTCACCAAAGTAAGATTTTTTTGTCTGAGTTTTTTTTAACACTGTCTGCTCATTTTCCCAGCCAATTACCAGACTTTTAAGTTCCTTGTCAATGTATGACTCTGCTTCTGGAGTGGAGAGTTCTCTGTCCCAAGCTTCAGTGGTTTTATTCTGCAGTTTTTAGAGATACTTCAATGCACTTGTAAATTTTCAGTTCTTCTGAGGTATGATACAAGGAGAGATGTTACTCCTCTACTGGCCTGTGCTCTTATCTGTGAGTGACCTCAAGCACACTTTTCTGCCTTGGAACTGCCAAGAGCACTCTCTCTCCCCAGCCACCACAAGCTTTGCCACACCATGGCTCCTCCTCACCCCCAAATCTCCACCCAGGAATGTGGCCCAGATCCAAGCAGGACAAAGCAAGAGAATTCCTGCCTCAGTGCCAGTAAAGAGATCCCAGCACTCTTGCTCTGGTCAGCCACTTGATTTCCCCACCATCTGTGTGCCTGGAGCTCCAGAAGCAGCTGCTGCTGCCACTGTTGCTGCTGTCACTGCCACCACCTCCATCACCCTAGGACTGGGGCTTGTCTGTGCCCTTCTCTCACACAGGTCCAACAAAGTTTTCCCACTGAAATCATAAGTTGTCTTCGGCATTTGTGGGTTGAGAAGTCTGGAAACCACCACAGCTTCCAGTGGTTCATTCCACTGAGGCCTGCTCCTCCAGGTCTGCTCTGGCCTGGTTTGTCCAATTGGTTTTCCTGGTTGTCTTTGGCTAGAGACTTATTCCACTTAGTTTTTTTTTTATGGACTCTGTAGCTCTAGAATTTGTTTTGAGTAATTTTTTACAGCTGTTTTGAGGGATTTGGGTGAGAGCTCAAGCAAGTCCCTGCCTTTGCTCTTCCATCTTTGGCTCCCCCCCCCCAATATCACTACTGATATTGTATTTAGTTCTGTCTGTGTAATGAATGACTGCTGCACTTTCAGCCTGGATGAGGTATGGGAATCTAGTCTAAAAAGATGGAGAGAGGGTCCTGGACAAACTCATTCACCAGTCAATTTGACAATAATAATTTGTCAAGTACTATTATGTGCCAGTCACTCCACTAAGTGCTGGGCCTACAAAGAGAAACAAAAGATAGACCATGATCTCAAGAAGCAGGGACATGATCTGAGACAGACAACATGCAAACAACTATAAACAATCTATTCAAAGGATAAATGAGAAAAAATTAAGCGGGAAGGCTCTTAAATTAAGCAGGGTCAAAAAGTGGTTGTTATAAAAGAAGCATTTTTAGATTGGATTTGAGGGAAATTACACATACAATATGAAATTATCATTCAATTTGCTATACGCAATCAGTAAGCAAATGACACAACTAAGACTCTGTCCAAAAGCTGAGCCCATAGGTACCACAGAGATAGGAACAGAAATTTGAGCCCTCAGATATACATATATAGTTGGCAGATAGTGGGACTACTCCCAGATAGTGAGAGGAAGAACTGCTGTTGCTGACCAAAGTACAATACTCACTGGCAGTGCTAACTTGGGAAGTCTGGCTCCCCTTTCTCCTGTTTCCACCTTACATCTCCATTATTAGAGGAAGAACACACAAGGGGAATGAGAGTAAATACTTGTTATCACTTATTTAAAAAAATATTATTTTTTTTTATCAACATTTCCTCCAGTATCCCTTTACCACTGATGTCTGAGTCATTCCACATAACATATACTATTTTTAAAGACAAAAAATTTAAGAGAAAAAACCTGATATATATGTTGAAAAAGTTTTAATGCATTTGTTACATATCACATATAGCCTCCCAGATCTGCAAAGAAGTTGTTAACTTCTCATATCTTACATGCAGTAATTTTTAGTATTTTTGAAAAATCCATGTTTTATTATGCTGTGGTTGAGGATTTTTTTTCTATTTACTTTGTTGTAGTATTTTTTTTTAAGATTCATCTTTGAATATTCATTTTTTATCATGTGGCATAAATCTTTCCATATTCTTCTTTACTTATATGTGTCAATAATATTCTGTTACATTTACATAGCACAATTTTTTTAGCCATTGCATAATCAATGACTCTTTACTTTGTTTCCTGTTCTTTGCTACCACAGAAAGTGTGCTATAAATGTTTTGGTGTATGGAACATTTCTTCTTAGCAATGGTCTTTTGAAGGTATAATTTATAGACAAAAAGGGTATAGATATTTTTGTCATTTCATGTTTATAATTCCTATTTATATTCTAAAATGGATGTACTCTTTTATATCTCTATGAACAATGGAATAGTATATCTATCTTAACACTACTTTTCCATTATCGATAATTCACATCCTTATGCTAATTTTCTGAATGTCAGATGAAACCTCAGGGTTATGTTTCGATGAACATTTCTCTTATTAGTGATTTACAGCATTACTCCATATAATATTAATAATATGGAATTCTTCCCTTGAGGATTGTTTGTTAATATCCTTTGATCACTTTTCTCTTAGGGAATGGCCTTAGGTTAAGAAGTGTCCAAAAAGTCTTAGTGTATGTTTAAGTTACTAAAAAGCACATTGGTTAAAAAAGAATGGTATATATAGGCATAAAATAGAGCTAGATGTTATATGTATATGCACATGTATGTGTGCATACATACATGTATGTAAACAATAAGCTATTATATGATATATGTATTACATGCGCATGATATATACTTATGCATATAGATATTATATATTTTTGTTATTTTTGTATTTCGTATATTTTAGGTGGTCATTATTATATATATAAATATAAATATTATGTATATGTACATCTTTTCTATTTGATTGCTTCCATTCTTCTTAAGGTACTTTAATTTGTTTTTTTGTTTGTTTTTCTTCCCTCTTCCTTCAGTTTTCCTAAAGATGGCTAATATTATATGCAACCAGGGGTGTGTGTGTGTGTGTAGACACATACATAAACATGTATTTCATCTGTTTGCAAAAATTGATCTCTAAGCATTTTAGGCATTTTTAAATTTTGAATGGTATTTTCTTTTCCATTTTTGCTTCTTTGATTTTGTAGCTTGCAATTTTGCTAAAGCTATCATTTGCCTCGATTAATATGTTTGTGGATTCCCTAAGATTTCCTAAGTAAGCTACAACATCATCAGCAAATATGAAAAAGTTTTATCTCATATTTACCTATCTTTTTGTCTTTAATTCATTTCCCCTGTCTTACTGCTAGCATTTCTAAAATTATATGAAGTTAGACTAGGGAGAGAAGTCATACTTGATTTACTCTAGTATTTACTGGGAAAGCTTTTAATTTATCCCTATTCTATATGAAGCTTTGTCATAATTTTAGATTGATAGGCTTTTTTTAAGACATTAAAAAACAAGTCTCCCCATGCCTAGATTTTAGGGTATAATTGAGTATTTTACCTTCTTAACGACTTTTTAAAAAATCTATTTGGATAATTATAAAGTTTGATGTATTTTTATTTCCATATAATCAGAGATTAATTCTGTTGATTGTTTTTTCTGATGTTGAACCATATTTGTACCTCTAGTACAGCTGTAGGTTTTTCATAATGAATGATTTCTTGAATGTGTTGCTGAATTATTTTAAAGGGTTTTATTTAATTTTTAAAATCAATGTTCATTAATGAGATTGGTCTATAATTCTCCTATTTTTATCCTTTCCTGCTTTAGATATTATACACACAAACACACATATTTATACATATACACATATATGTATGTATGCATATGTGTATATGTGTGTGAGAGTTTTCTTTCTTAATTTTTTGACTAATTTTTATATGACTGACACTATATTTTTATAAGTATAATAGAATTCTGTGAATCACTCAGAACTAAATTACCCCTCCCCTGCTACATACTATTTCCTTTATAACTAGCTATATCTAATTTTTTTTTTCTGAAATTATGTAAGATGTCAATTTGCTCTTATATTAATTGCTATATATTTGGAAATCATTTTTATGTCTTTTGTGTTCTCAGTTTTCACATATATACATATTTACATGCATAATTTTGAATTAAGGGAAAAATCAGATTTGTTGTGATTTCACCTTGCCATTTGCTATTTAGTTGATTTGAATTTGTATCTTCTCTTTAATTATATTGCCAAAGGGTTTATGGATTTTTGCTGGTCATTTCAAAGAATTTTTTCAAATTTTTATTTTTAGTTTCTATAATCTTTTTTTTTTAGTTTCTATTTTATTTCCCCTCTAATTTTCAATATATCATTTGATTTTAATTTGTTTTTTTTTCTTCTTTAGTGGTTTTCTGCTTTTTTTAATGCATAGTCAAACCATTAATCCCCTAATAAAATCCTAATTTCTTAATATATGATCCCAGGATATGTGCATATATGAATGTACATATCACATACATGCATATATAAATATATATACATATATATATATACACACACAAACACACATTCAAAATACATATACATACAGAGGTATCTATACACACACACACACACACACACACACACACGCACACATACACACACACAAGGACTACTTTAACTGAATCCAGAAACTTTGGTATTTTTTTTTTCATCACTCTCATATTCTTTCAAAGGAGAGGAGAGCAGATATTGGAAGGGAGGGAGTTAGGATAGGGCTTCCTTATGCCTGGGCAATGCCCTAGGTTAGAAAGCTTCAAAATTATATTCTACCTAGAGTGTCAAACCTGACTGTTAAAAAAAAAGACAAATGCTGGTGCTGCAAGATTTAGAAGGAAGGAATGGACAAACCTGGATCAGAGAATTGCTGTGGGTGACTAAATCAAGAGAGTGAAAACTGCTCATTTTCATAGCATGGCACCAGAAAAGCCCCTTACCTCTGCTAGACTTGGAAATACCTCACTCCACACTTCACACTTTTGAAATACATCTCTTTCTTCAAGGCCCAGTTCAAATGGCATTTGTCTTATACTCTTATTTGGAAGAAATATCTCCTTCATCAAGCTCCTTATATCACTTCATCTCTACTTTTCCATTGCCGTTAAATTATTCTAACTTTTATCATGCTTATTTCTTTATAGAACTTTGTGCCCATAGAATAACTTCTTTAAGATTAGGAACTATGGGGGCAGCTAGGTGGCGCAGTGAGTAGAGCACCGGCCCTGGAGTCAGGAGGACCTGAGTTCAAATCCAGCCTCAGACACTTGACACATGTACTAGCTGTGTGACCTTGGGCAAGTCACTTAACCCCAATTGCCCTGCCAAAAAGAAAAAAAAAAAGATTAGGAACTATGTCTTCTATTTTTCCCCACATTTTTCTATCATCAGCATATTTCCTTGCAAATTAGAGGTGCTTAAATATTCATTGAAGTGACCTGATTGTTAGTGAAAATAATGTAGTGTAACTCTAGCTATTCCATTGACAGTTTGTTTTTGAGCATTAGATATCACAGAAGACATTGTGAATATGTTTTCCTAAAAATAATTTTTAAAACTTTAGGAAAGCAAGACAAAAAATCTAGAATTAAGAGAGAGAAATGTCCTAAAAGAAAGGTAATTATATTTTTGGCTTAAGTATTCAGTACTTCTTCAACACCCACAGTATTAAAATTTTGGAAGAGCCAAAAAAATCAGATAATTTGCTCTGTCAAGGACCATAACAACATAGTCATTATTATTTTATTTATATCATCTGTATGTCGTGAATAACTGGAAAAAAACCTGAATGCAACAGATAAATAACTATTTATATTTAATTTGCCAATTTTTTCAAAGTAATTATATGCTTTGTTATTTCTTTACAAAGTTTCAAAGCTGCTACTCATGCCCACTTTATTCTTCTTAAAGTTAATATCTTACTGTTACTATTTCATTTAAAAAAGCTCACTTCTGACATTTATCACATGAATACTTCTTTTAAAAAGTTACAGATTTATAAATCTACATTTCAAAATAAATAAATAAAAAGCACCCGATTCTATTTTTATTTGAAGAATGTTAAGAAAACTATTATCTTATTGTTTTTTTCAAAGATTACATAAGCTACCAAATGAAAAAATGTTAATAGTCTCTCTGGGATGGAATTAGCCTTTTTCAAATATATTAGTTCAGCCTAGATTTTATTATTTTTGGGGTGTTTACAATTGTCCTTGAAAACAGTATGACTGATAGCTAATAAAAATGTGCCAGGTGAACCTCTTCACCTTCTATTAGTACTGATTGCCCTGTGGCAAGGCAGTTCCAATGGGTTAGCAACTTAATTGACAGGAGCATAGGTAATTCTGAGAATTGTGGAGAGACAGACTATGAAATTTTTTCACGGTTTTATAATACCTAACTGATTTTCTATTTTTCTTAGAGATCATCGGGTCCACTATGTTTTCACCAAACCAAAATATATAATTGAAGTAGATAAGAGATAGATGAAATGGACTCATCAGTCCATGAATCTTAATGCATTTGGTCTATTTTTGAAAGAAAAAAAATTTGGTTTTTACTTCAAAAAATATTAAGATTATTCTTCATAAATTTCAAGAATGTGTGTGTGTGTGTGTGTGTGTGTGTGTGTGTGTGTGCAAACTCCTGTATAGTTCATCTTAAAACAAGTGCTTTAAATACTTACATTTGCTTCATTTTTCTCTAGGTTTTCTCCCATCCCCAAATTTTCTCATGTATATGCATATACGCACACACAGACACATGCACACACACACACATATACACATGTATGTACATATATGTACATATATACACAACTGTACATATGTATGTTTATGTATTTACAAATGGACTATATAGTATGAGATATTTTAAATTCCTTATATTATTTTCTTTTCTATTTGTTCTGCATATTGGGATAATTTAGAAAGAAATAATATACCACTTGGGAGAGTCCATAGAATTAGATAGCACGTGTTTGTAACTTATGTTATATTGTTTTCTCTATAAAAATTTACTTTCGGCAGATAAAAGGTCATAGAAATGAATGCCAAAGATTAAACACATAGTATATGGGTTATCCTGGTATGAATAACATTTATTCATTGTTCAGTTTCATAAACATAGAAGCATTGACCAGTGCAAGTGAATTGAATTTGCCTTTCCAAAGTTTTAAGGAAAAATTGCCTATGTTTGCAATCATTTTGACAGACCATTTTACCAGTTATACACAGGCATACCCAACCAGCAATTGAAAATAATCTACAATTGTAGAAAGAGTTGCCAAGGAAAAGTATTTCTCTGTATAGAAGCCATTCTGACTAACATAGAGACTTTAAGAATACCCTACTTGAAGGAGGCAAGCTAGGCTGTACAGTGGATTGTGTCCCAGAATTGAAGTTGGAACACCTGATTTCACTCAGGTTTCAGATAGTTACTAGCTGTGTGACCCTGGGCAAAACGTTTAACCTTGTTTGCCTCAGTTTCCTCATTTTTAAAATGAGCTGGAGAGGGAAATGACTACCCATTCTAGCATCTTTGCCCAGAAAACCCCAAATGGGATCAGGAAGAGTCAGACACAAATGAACAACAACGCTCAATGGAGCTATTGGCCTTGGCAAGGTCTAGATGAGTATCTTATCATCATCATCATCAGAGAGATCTGCATTCTGAATGTCTTAATCACGTTCTGCTGACTATGCTTTGGAAAGGGAGATAATTGGAATCAATAAAGACATTTCTATTGCATGTATACAATATTTCCCAAATGATACCATAAATTTTATACTCATTTGATACTTATAAATTTATATTTATACTTATACATTTAATACTTGTTTATAAATTTACACTTATTAGTAATAAATTTATACTTAGTAATAGGGCAGGAGAAGGGAGAGAAGATATAGAGATGTCTAACCAATACATCTTTCAATTGTATTAATAGAATTCTCAGTGAATTATGTGTTAATAAGGAAAGTGGAATGCTATTTTATGCTTTTGTATATGTGGTGAAAAGATCTCTGGCTTACATGTCACAAGAGGTAGATATATAGTTCTAATTCTTTCCCTTGTTTTTAGTATATTTCACTTTAGAATTATTACTAGAACACAAAGTTTGAAGAATGATTCCAAAGCAAAAGTATCCATATACAGGGACTACATGATGTATGATTTCTTAAATGCTTGTTTATACTGTCTTTTCTATATGGCTGCAGAGAGTCAGTGACATTCTCTGCTTTGGTTTTCCCTTTCAGTGTATGGTAGTGCCTACTCATTGTTGAAGGGTGTGTGGATTTGGGGATTGGTACAAATAGCAATTAGATATGAATCATTCCCACTTATTAGTCCTGCCTTCTTTTCAACTACTGTTTCAGTGAGCCCTAATGATATGTTTTTGGTAAAATGGTATATATTCCTCAAGAGAACAGACTAATGTCTGAGTATCATAGAGTTGTTTTTGTACCTAGCATAGAATGAATACATATATAAGTTGTACATAATTATCATTCATACAATGCATAAAAACAACAAAAGGTCTAGAAAATAGCTATAAACCAACTCTTTCTTAGACATCAAAATTTCCTAACCAGGAGTTTGCTCCAGTTCAGGAATTCCAGAAAACACAACATAAATTGATTAATTCCTTGTAGCCATTCCCCTGAAAGTTAGCAAAATCCAAGGTAATATAATAAAAATGACAATTCTACATAAAGCAAATTATTCAGTGCCATACCAATCAAATAAAAAATTAATTTATAGAGCTAGAAAAACAAAATAATAACAAAATTCCTGAGGAAGAACAAAAGATCCAGAATATCAAGGGAATTAGTAAAAAGAAATGCAAGGGAAGGTGACCCAGCTGTACCAGATCTTAAATTGTATTATAAAGCAGCAATCATCAAAACCACTTGCTACTGGCTAAAAGATAGTATGCCAGACACAACAGTCAACAATTATAGCAATCTATTATTTGAAAAACCCAAAGATTCCAGCTTCAGGCATAAGAAACTCACTATTTAACAAAAACTGCTGGGAAAACTGGAAAATCATATGACAGAAACTTGGCATAGACCAGCATCTTACACACTATACCAAGACAAAGTCAAAATGGGTGTGTGGTTTAGGTATAAAGACTGATACTGTAAGCAAACTAGCAGAGCATGGAATAGTTTACCTGTAAGATCTATGGAGAAGGGAAGAATTTGTAACCAAACAAGAGATAGAGACGATTGTGAAATGCTAAATGGATGATTTTGATTGCATTAAATTGATTTTTTTTCCCAAACAAAGCCAATACAAACAAGATTAGAAGGAAAGCAAGAAGCTAGGGAACAATATTTATAGCCACTGTGTCTGATAAAAGTCTCATTTCTAAATATATAGAGAACTGAGTCAAATTTACAAGAATACAAGTCATGCCCCAGTTGATAAATGGTCAAAGGATATGAACAGTCAGTTTTCAGAGGAAGAAATTAAAGCTATCTATGGTCATATGAAAACATGTTCTAAATCTCTATTAATTAGGGAAAAGCAAATCAAAATGACCCTGAGATACCACATCATGCCTATCAGATTGGCTAACATGACAAAAAAAGTAAAATATTAAATGTGGGAGATATGGAAAAATTGCAATGCTAATACATTGTTGGTGGAGTTGTGAGTTGATCCAACAAACTGGAGAGCAATTTGCAACAATGTCCAAAAGACTGCCAAACTGTGCATACCCTTTGACCTAGCGATATCCCTTCTAAGTCTGTATCCCAAAGAGATCACACAAATGGGAAAAGGACCCACATGTACAAAAATATTCATAGGAGCACAATTGGAATGTGAGGGAATGTCCATCAGTTGGGGAATGGCTGAATGAATGTAATGGAATACTATTATGCTGTATGAAATGATGAGCAGGTGGACTTAAGAAAAACTTGGAAAACTTATATGAACTGATGCTGAGTTAAATGAGTAGAACCAGGAGAACACTGTGCACACTACCATTCACATTACGCAATGACTGACCTTGACAGACTTAGCACTTCTCAGCAATGCAAGGATCTAAGACAACTCGAAAATATGTATCATGGAAAATCCTATCCATATCCAGAGAAAGAACTTTGGAGTCTGAATGTAGATGGAAGCAAATTATTTGGTTTCCTTTAAAAGTGTTCTTTTGTTTTGTTTCTTCTTTCTCATGGTTCCTTCCATTGGTTCTAAAGCTTCTTTACATCATGACTAATGTGAAAATATGTTTAATATGAATATATAAATAGAGTCTGTTTCAGATTGCATGCTGTCTTTTGGAGGGGGGAGGAAAGAGTGGGGGGGGAATTCAAAACTCAAAATCTTATGGAAGTGAATGTTACAAACTAAAATAATAATAATAATAATTCATTCATTCAAAAAAAGAAAGCAAAAGAGTGCTCACTTTATGCTGTGCTCACACTTCCAGTAGGCTGTTCAGCAGATGCCAAAGTACAGATACCAAAAAAATTCTCCATTAAAAACTCAAAGCATGAGAAAAGATCAAACCAGGGGAGATGGGAGAAAAAAAAATAGAAGGTTCTTCAACTAAGGATGAGAGGACCAGGCAAGAGTGTAAGAGACTAGTCTAGTTTTCTTAAGACAGTTGGAAATCACCCTAGAATATATGCTATTTCACAAGACCTTGTGCTATTTGACATTTTTTTTTCAAATAGATGAATTATGTGTCATTTGTAAAGATTAGAAATAGAAAAAAATTGAGAAAGCGAAATAGCATATTATACAACTGAGCTATGATCCAAAAGATGCCAGAAAAATAGAAGTGAGTTTAACAAAATGAAAATTAATAGTGATTAATAGTTCTGCTGCTGGGCCTAAAATATCAATGTCACTAGTCTATGGGATTAAATCACAGATGACTTGAACAAGGTTTCTTCTTTTTGCATTCTTCTGATTCTGTCATTATTATATTTTGATATCTTAAAGTGTCATTAGTTTCCCCTTCTTTGATTCTAATTTTTAAGGAATTCTTTCCTTCCTTATTTTTTTTATTCTCTATCTCAAGTTGGTTGACTTTCTTTTCATAATTTCCTTGAATTGATCTTTTTGGTAATTTTTCCTTGATCTCTCTTATTTGATTTTTAAAGTCCTTTTTAAGTTCCTTCCAAGAAGAACCATTTTTGTGCTTGGCAACATTTGATGTTTCTCCTTGAAAAAGGAGTGTTTTTTTTTTTTAAGTTCCACTATCTTCCTCTAAATATGAACCCAGATCTTCTCTATCCGCAAAGTAACCACATATGGTCACATTCTTTCTCCATTGTTAAACAGATAACACACAGGAGGCATTGGAGGTTTTGGACTCCAGGCTCTAACAGGTTCACTCTTGATCTGGTCAGACAGTGAAACAGTTTCAAAGGGGTTAATAATAAGCTTTATTTTATTCTACTCTTCTTTAACACAGTATTGGTGATATCGGAAGCAGTACAAACTCCTACAGCATCCCCTAATCACCATTCTCTCAGGGGCCGGTGAGAAGGGTGGGGGGCAACTACCCCTACATCTCGATGGGTCAGGCACAACTTGTGCATCCCCTAAATCCCCTCAAGCCTCAACAGGGGTCATTTGAGACAAACACAGATTCCCCCCTCCCAAGCCTTGAGGGGGGCTGGTCAAGGTACACAGCATGTCAACCTGTGCATTCAGCTATAAAAGTTCCACAATTCACTGACCACTGACCACTTATTTTATTGGGCATCAGACAAAGAAGGCATATTGCCAGCAATAGCCTCACAAGTTTACATCACCTCATCCCTATATCTCACTGCATAGTCACAGTGGATGTTTACAGTTTCAGCACACATGTTTACATCCTTGTATAATGCTGCACAAGCATGGTGGAGATGTTCTGAATCATGAGCCTGGGAACTCATAACCAATACCTAGGAAACAGAAATTATTTTGGCCATAGATCCTTGGAAATGAAATTCTAAGAAATAATAACAAAAAATATATTTTATACACACTAAAATCTACCTTACTCACTCTAAAATTCGCCTTACTAACACTTAATAATTTTTATTTCTATTTTATTTTTTTAGCAGCTATTAACATAATCAATCTCTAGTCCAGAGGTATGGGAAATGATGCCCCAAGTCTCAGGTCTTTCTTAGTGTAATTTTCTGAGGTGTGTCCTAGGACCCAAACTTAGGCTCTCCTCTCTACTCCTTACAGCAATGGCCCTCAGCCATACTGTCCAAAAAATGCTTTTGCTCCTCGTGGTCCCTTTAGTGGCTGTAGACTCTGACTGTCCTCCCTGCCCTGGACCTGAAACCAGAGACTCTACTATCCAGCCAGTGCCAACTGCCAGCAAGGTCCCCACCCCTCAACTACATCACTTTCCAGGTGTGTGATATCTCTTTGTCCTTTGCAGCCACACCTTGGATGTATCTGGTCAGCACAGCAGTGCTTGATGTCCCTCAACAGTTGAAGGTCTTTCAATTTTCTCTTACTCAGTCTTCTCACTCTCACACTGGGGGTTAGGTGAGAGTTCCCAAGGTTGAGGCTGCCTCCCAAACCAGCTACCCCCAGGGCTTTTTGTTTGTTGATTCCTAAGAATTCATTAGACACTACTGGTGCTTGACTGAGGTAGAACCTAGGTCCCAGTGCTATATCAAACTTCCCTTCTTTCTATCACCAGCAGCTGTGAATTCCTCACTGTTCTCTGGAGGGTCAACCCTCTTCCATCTCACTGGTATCTGGGTGTAGCTTCCATAAGTTCTTTGTTTCATTTGGTCCTAAAAGCTCTCACCCAGACTCTCTACCATCTAAGTGGCAGTGATATCTTAGTACTTTGGATGGGAGTGGAAAGGGTCTGATCAAAGAAAAGAGCTCATTTGACAAGCACCAAATCATCGGGGATTTTTTTTAGAATGTGGTTGTTTGTTGGCACTAGAATGTTTTCCAAATATTGCTAGGGAGCAGCATTTCCTGTCTCAGTCCTTTTTCTGACTTCATCCAAGCTTTGCAGAGAAGGAGATATGGTGGGATAGCAGGATTGTTTCAGGTTGGCAAGCTGAGGGACTTGTGATGCAAGAGGAAATATTAGTGCCTTTGCAAGTTTCTTTCTGGAGAGGCAGTCCAAGATCAATTTTTTCTGGCCTTTTTAATTCAGAACAATTGATAGACACACAAGGGAATACTCTCGGTGACTCAAATCAAATTAAAAAATATAATTTTTTTCCTACAAAATGGATGGGAATGTTGCACTGGGAGGTTTTCTCATTAAATGTCTGTCATATCTGAGATTAGTTTAATGGAGGTGTTTCTGGCCTATGTTCTCCCTCAGTTGAGCCCTCTTCCAGTAGAGGTGGCAGCCTGGGGTCTCCTTTGCTTAAAGTCCTCATTTCTTGAAGTCAATTCTGACCCAGGAAAAACAAAACCAAACCACAATATAACTGTAATATGAATTTTACACAAATGGGATGAAAACCAGAAATATTTGCCGGAAAGGAAGATAGTTAAGAATTGTGAATTCTCCGTGACAGATATTTCTTGGAGTCTTTTCAAGGTATCATAGGAGGATAACTACTTTACCCTGATTTTTATTTATTCCTGCTGCTCCATGTTCCCTCTAAGGCAATAGTTTATCTTCTTTTCTAAGGAGTAAATTTGGAGAGCTGAAAGTTTTCTGACCTCTTCCACCAGAATCCTCATAATAGTATTTTAAGAGAAAAATAAATCAGTACAATTGGACAATTTATCAAAAAAAAATCCCCCAAATCTCATATCTCTTCATTCAAGTTATGCTTGACTTTTATAATTCTGTAACATCCATGTGTATGTGTGGGTGGTTGTTTATTTATTTGTATTATGTTATCATTTTGTTTATTATTTTTCTGACTTATTACATTATTCTGTATAAGTTCATGGAAGTTTTTTTTTTCCATATTTCTCACTATTCTTCACACACATAATTTATTATAGCATAATAACCCAAAATTTGAAAAATTGTAAAACATTATTTCCTTGGAAAAAAATTCTTCATTTCATGAAAACTGCTGAGAAAACTAAAAGGCTATCTGGCAGAAATTAGGCTTAAACTAGCATGTTACACTATATTTCACAATAACATTCTAAATAGATATGTGAACTTAAGAAAATATACCTCTGTTGCTGCAAAGAGAAGATATATTCTTTTTTTGAAAAGATATAGTGTTAACCAAACAAGAGATGGAGGATGTTATAAAAGATAAAATAGGTAATTTTCATTACATTAAACTAGAGTAAGAAGGGAATCAGTTGAATGGGAAAAGAAATGTTTGTGTCAAATTCCTCTGGTAAAGATTCAATCGTCAAGTAAGTAAATAAGTGAATAAATAAATGAGTGAATAAGACTAATAGTCATTCCCCAATAGATAAGAGACAAAGAACGACAGTTCTCAAATGAAAAATTTCAACATCTTAAACCACATCACACAATGCTTGAAATCTCTAATAACATAAATCAAAATGACACTGAATTATCACTTTCTACCATGGAAATTGGGAAAGATGGTAAAAATTTCAATAGTCAGTGTTGGATGGGTTGTAGAATAATAGACACACTAACATGGCTGGTGAATCTGTGAAATGGTACAACTATTTTAGAAAGCAATTTGTAATCATGCAAACAAAATGCCTAAAATATCCAATCCCCATTGAACTAGAAAATATATTACTGAATTTGTACCACAAGAAAGCCATTAATAAGAACAAAGTCCCCATATAAACCAAAATATTTATAAAAATGATTTGTGATAGCAAATAATTGGAAAAAATAGATGCCCATTCATTTAGGAAATCAATAAATGCATTGTTACATTAATAATTGCATGTTGACTGACTTAAATCTCTTCCACATCTGAGAACCTGAGATTCTCCTTAGAGACATAATCCCAAGTTTTGTTCTTCACTGTCTGAACTGAGTACAATAGCAGTGTAAGAGCCATCCACAAATTTACTCTAGTCTCTTGGAAATAAATTTTATTGCAATGTGGGGTGGGGAAGGAAGAGTAGAAAAACTTGACTACATTCAAGAAAAAGTAATTAAGGGAGAGATTGAATAGTGCGTTCTGAGAGTTCAAAGGCAGAAAAAAAATTCTTTCATGTCAAGGCATTTATAATTTATGGAGGGAAAATGTAGGTATATAGGTGATTAAATATGTAGTAATATGAATGAGGAGGAAATGCATATTTTTTCTCCATTTTTATTTCTTTAATTCACTACTTTTCCCATCCCCCAACTCCAGCATACTATGACAGTGCTGTATTTGACCTCAAATTGTGGCTGGGTGGAGGGGAAGGCTGGAACAACTAATTGCATTATTACTATCTGGTTCCCTAAGATCAAGGTATCATCTTTCTTTCAAGCACAAGATCAGAGAGCCCCCATTATCAGGTTTTTGAGTGACTAGATAACTATACAAATGTGAAAACCATGACAGCCAACCTTAGCCAACTTCCTCATTCCTATCTAATCAAAGGATATGCATATTACCCTTAAAATGCCTGTCTCCATTAACTTTATCTCATCAGATTCCTAATTTTCTTTGGCCACACAGTGTTTGTGGGGGGAAAGCACGTTTTACTAAATTGACATTTAGATTAAATTGATTTTTTACTACACTGAAAATGAAAATGACAATTTTAAACTCCAAAGCGCTTTGCTTCCTCTAGTAAGATCAAGAAATATCTATTATCTAATCCTTTTCTTTTGTACCTGTTTTTCTCCCACAGGGGGAATCAAAACTTCTTTAGGGAATTAATTTGAATAGTTCTAATTTCAATGTTATAAAGGGGTTAGAGACTGGTGCATTCTCTCATCCCTTCTGTAAGGCTAGAAGGATACGTTCTTCCAAACCCCTCTCCTTGCTTTTCAGCTTCCTTTGGTTTGTTGTTGAGGGCAAAAACTGTCTTTTTCATATGTTTAACTTCAGCACTTAGCACAATGCCTGTCATGTAGCAATCTCTTAATAAATGTTTACTGATTGACTAACTGGTAAATGATTTCAACTTCTTGGCAGGTAAGACAGATGAAAGATTTCTCTTTCTATTTTTTAGCATTTGCAGTCAGATTTCCTCTCCATATCACCTGCCAAGGTGTGATTGACATGGCTAGAAACCAACATGTAATCCTTTTACTATTTTCTTGAATTAGTCTTAGCGGGGAAACTTCAATCTTGGTCATTGATGTTGGAATCTTCTCTTAGTTCATCACAATGCCCTGGAGGATAGTGGGTGAGGGGAAGTCAGCCACACTGAAAAGGCAAAAATTTAAAATACACTGCAGGCTGGAAACTCCCCAAATCTGAAAAGCAAAGCAAAGTCTCTGCCCTAAGTCCCTTTGAGCAAAACTTCCTGTGAGACCTCTTTTACTCCATTTACTGTAATGACCTCAAATTTTTTGGCCACATACTTCCTCTCTCTTTGAATCCACAAGGGGCTGAAAATGCAGAGAAATGTATCCTGCATGATAAATAGATGACACAGCAGAGGTACCATTTCTTTTTTTCCCCTTCAACTCCCCAACCTTTAATACATCTCTAGCACTCCAATCACCATGGACAAACATAGAATGAATAGAATTGAAGATTACTCTTGAATATTTAAACACACACAATAGATAATTGGGTATAGAGTTGCAGAGGTTATTATGCTACATACGAAACATTTGGATAGGTTACAGACAAATATTCTGAAAGAATCTATGTCATTGGCTTTTGATTTCCAGCATCAAACAGACATGATTTAATCCAATACAATCCACTAATATATACTAGGCAGCAAGTACATAAAGGCAAATATAAATAAAATTCTTCCTTCAAGGGGCTTCTATTCTCCTATTGGATAAAGCATGTATGAATATATAAATGCAAAGTAATTTAAGGAAGTAGAAAGAACTAGCCTTGAAGGAAGGTAAATGTTCTGAAAGTTGAAGAGGAAGTATATTCAAGTCATGGAATACAGCCTAAGTGATGGCAGGGAAAGAGGAGTTCAGAGAACAAGTAGCATGTCTGTCTGGCTAGACAAAAAATATGTTAAGGGAAAGAATATGAAATAAGACTATATCTGAGAAATATTGTAGAGGATTTTAAATCACAGACTATGGAATTTGACTTTTATATCAAAAGTAATGTGGAATCTCTGATTTTTTTTAACAGAGAGGTGCCATATCAGGCTTATCCCTTAAAATTAGATAGATAGATAGATAGATAGATAGACAGACAGATAGATAGACAGATAGATAGATAGAGATGGATTTTTTCAGCAGTGTGGGGAGTGTTCTCAATAGAAAGGAGATGGGAGAGGGGGAAAGAATTCTAATTTGAAGGTTACCATTATAGTGCAGGCAGGAAAAGATAAGAGTGTGAAATAAGATAGTAGCCATGTAAGTGGAGATGAGGGTAAGAACATAAAAGATGCTAATGATAATAGGTAGCACTGATATAGTTCTTTAAGTCATGCAAAATGCTGTACATGTTACCTCATTTGATCTTTAAAATAATTCTTGTTTCTCTAGCCAAAAGTCACTTATGATAGAGTTGCACGTTTATGTCACGTCATGCTTTTTTGTTTCCTTGTTTCTTTGTTTCTACCCTAAATTCCACTGTAGCTAGAGATTCTTCTGCAGCAAGAAGAGAAGGGTAGTATTTCAAGAGTGAAATGTAGAAAAGATTTCCCTTTCAGTTATATGAAATATACCTGAACTATCTTCTGAAGTATAATCATCTTTTCATAGAATCTTAGAGTGGGAAGATGTTTTAATACAGGATTTAGAATCAGAGTTTCTGGCTTCAAGTCTCAACTCTGCCTTGTCCCTACCTATGTAAATGGGAAAGTCTTCACGTATCTGGTTCTCAACTTCCTTTGTAAAATAAGTGTCTTGGGATAGATAAACTCTAAAAGTCTAAATCTCTGATCTTTTGATCCTAAATATCTGTAAGTGTTAACTATGTTTAGGAGAGATTCTTGTTTGGATGAAAGCTGAACTAGAAGAACTTAAGAAATCCTTTCAAATAGGACATTTACTGATCTTTTTTGTAAAGATACAACATACACATTTTACAAATGAGGAAAATGGGGCAAAGAGATTCATGATCAAATTATCAAACTATTCTCCAAAACACATATGCATGCACTTGCATTATCTTAATTATCAAATAAGTGACAGAATAAGGGCTAGAACTACTTGCATAAATCTCAATAAGAATGTTTACCACTACTTTATATTTCACTCAGTAAACAATAATAGGAAGGCATTAAAGTGCTTAAAGATGAAGAGTAAGACTACCACCTCCAAATAAGATTGACAATAAACTGAACGTTTTTTTCAATTGTAGTTTTTTTTTAATTAAGATTATTAATTTTTAATTTACAACACTCAGTTCTGCATGATTTTGAATTCCAGATTTTCTTTCCACCTTCCACTCTCCCTCTCCAAGATGGCACAGAATCTGATATATCTTCTACATAGAACTTTACATTAAACTTATTTACACAATAGTCAAGTTGTAAAGAAGAATTATGACCAATGGAAGAAACAAAACCAAAAAGAAAGAGAAAAAAAAAACAAAAAAAGAAAGTAGAGCAAATAGTTTACCTCAGGCTGCATTCAGACCCCATACTTCTTTCTCTGGATGTAGATAGCCCTCTCCATCATGAGTCTTTTGGAGTTGTCTTTGCACCTTGTATTGCTGAGAAGAGTGCAGTCTACCAAGGTTAATGATCACAGAGTTAATATATTTGTGGTTGTGTATAACGTTCTTCTAGTTCTGCTCCACTCACTCAGCATTATATTGCATAGGTTTTCCAGGTTATCATGAAGTATGTATCTTCCCCATTTCTTATAGCACAATAGTATTCCATTACATTCATATACCACAACTTGTTCAGCCATTCCCCAATGAATGGACATCCCCTTGATTTCCAGTTCTTTGCTACCACAAAAAGAACCACTATAAATATTCTTGTACATATGGGTCCTTTTCCCCACGTGTATGATCTCTTTGGGATACAGCCCTAGAAGCAGTATTGCTGGGTCAAAGGCTAAGCACATTTTTATACCCTTTGGGCATAGTTCCAAATTGTTCTCCATTGTGGCTGGATCAGTTCACAAATCCACCAGCAGTGTAACAGTGTTCCAATTTTCCCACATCCTCTCCAGCATTTATCACTATCCTGTTTTGTCATTTTAGCCAATCTGCCAGAAGAGATGTGGTACCTAAGAGCTGTTTTGATTTGCATTTCCCTAATCAGGAGGGATTTCAAGCATTTTTTCATAGGCTTATAGATATCTTTAATTTCTTCCTCTAAAAACTGCCTGTTCATATCCTTTGACAATTTCTCAATTGGGGAATGACTTGTATTCCTATAAATTTGGTTCAGTGCCCTGTATGTTTTAGAGATGAGACCTTTATCAGAGACACCAGTTACAAAGATTTTCTCCCAATTTTCTGCTTACCTTCTAATCTTAGTTGTATTGGTTTGTTTTACGCAAAAAAATTCATTTTAACTCAATCAAAATTATCCATTTTGTATTTTGTAATGCTATCTCTTGTTGTGTCATGAATTCTTTGCTTTCCCATAAATCTGATAGGTAAACTATTCCTTGCTCTCCCAAATTGCTTATAGTATCAGCCTTTATTCCTAAATCATGAACCCATTTTGACTTTATTTTGGTATACAGTGTAAGATAACAGTCTATGCCCAGTTTCTGCCCTACCATTTTCCAATTTTCCCAGCACTTTTTGTGAAATAATGAATTCTTAGCCCAGAAGCTGGATTCTTTGGGTTTATCAAAGTATACATTGCTATAGTTGTTGACTACTGTGTCTTGCGTACCTAACCTATTCCACTCATCCACAACTCTGTTCCTTAGCCAATACCAGGTAGTTTTGATGACTGCTGCTTTATAGTACAGTTTAATACCTGGTATGGCTAGGCCACCTTACCTGCATTACTTTTCATTAATTCCCTAGATATTGTAGACCTCTTGCTCTTCCATATGAATTTTGTTATTATTTTGTCCAGCTATATAAAATATTTTTTTGGTAGTTCAGTGAGTATGGCACTGAATAAATAAATTAATTTAGGTTAAATTGTCATTTTTATTATATTAGCTCAGCCTAGCCATGAGCAAATAATATTTTTTTTTCCATTCATTTAGGTCTGACTTTATTTGTGTAAAAAGTGTTTCATAATTATGTTCATATAGGCCCTGGGTTTGTCTTGACAGATAGACTCCCAAGTATTTTATGATGTCTACAGTAACTTTAAATGGAATTTCTCTTTCTATTGCTTGCTGTTGGGCTTTGTTAGTAATGTATAGGAACGCCGAGGATTTTTGTGCGTTTATTTCATATCCTGCAAATTTGCTAATGTTGTTTATTTTTCAAGTAGGTTTTACTTGATTCTCTAGGATTCTCTAAGTAAATCATCATATCATATGCAGAATGTGATAATTTAGTTTCTTCTTTGCCTATTCTAATTCCTGCAATTTCTTTTTCTTCTCTTATTGCTGCAGCTAACATTTCTAGTACCAAATTGAATAATAAGGGTGATAATGGACATCCTTGCTTCACCCCTCATCTTATTGGGAATGCAAATAGCTTATCCCCATCACAAATAATACTTGTTGATGGTTTTATGTATATGCTATTTATAATTTTACATAAGGCTCCATTTATTCCTATTCTTTCTAGTGTTTTTAATAGGAATGGGTGTTGTATTTTGTCAAAGGATTTTTCTGCATCTATTGAGATGATCATATGGTTTCTGCTAGTTTTGTTGTTGATATGATCAATTATGCTGATAGTTTTCCTGATATTGAACCAGCCTTGCATTCTTGGAATAAATCCTACCTGTCTGTAGTATATTATTCTCATGATTAGTTGCTGCAAACTTTTTGCTAATATTTTATTTGAAATTTTTGCGTCAATATTCATTAGGGAAATTGGTCTATAATTTTCTTTCTCTGTTTTGACTCTTCCTGGTTTAGGTATTAGTACCATGTTTGTGTCATAAAAAAGAATTTGGTAGGACTTCTTCACCTGTTTTCCCAAATAGTCTATAAAGGATAGGAATTAATTGCTTTTTGAATGTTTGATAAAATTCACGTGTAAAACCATCTGGCCCTGGAGATTTTTTCCTAGGGAGTTCATTGATGGCTTGCTCAATTTCTTTTTCTGAGATGGGGTTATTAAGGTATTTTACTTCCTCTTCTGTTAAGCTGGGCAATTTATATTTTTGTAGCTATTCATCCATATCCCTAAGGTTGTCAAATTTATGGGCATACAATTGGACAAAAGAATTTCTAATTATTGTTTTGATTTCCTCTTCATCTTCGGTGAAGTCACCCTTTTCATTTTTGATACTGGTGATTTGATGTTCTTTTTTTTTAATCAAATTATAAAACTAGCTCTTGGTTTACTTAATAATTTAATAGTTTTCTTGATTTCAATCTTATTAATCTCTACTTTGATTTTCAGTATTTCTAATTTGGTATCTAATTGTATTTAATTGGTATTACATTGGGGATTTTCAATATGTTTTTTTCTAGCTTTTTCAGTTGCATGTCCAATTCATTGATCTCCTTTTTCTCTATTTTATTCAGGTGATCATTTAGAGATATAAAACTTCCTCTAAGATGTGCTTTTGCTGCATCCCATAAGTTTTGGTATGTTGTCTCATTATTGTCATTCTCTTGAATGAAGTTATTAATTGTTTCTATGATTTGTTCTTTGGCCCACTCATTCTATAGAATTAGATTATTTAATTTCCAAGTAAATTTTAGCTTATTTTTCCATGGTTCTTTGTTACAAATAATTTTTATTGCATCATGATCTGAAAAGAATCCTTTGACTACTTCTACCTTTCTCTATTGGATTGTGAGATTTTTATGCCCTAGTTTGTGGTCAATTTTTGAGTATGTGCCATGTACCGCTGAGAAAAAAAAGTATATTCCTTTTTAACCCCATTCGGTTTTCTCTGGAGGTCTATCATATCTGCCTTTTCTAAAATTCTATTCACCTTAACTTCTTTCTTGTTTATTTTGAGGTTAGATTTATCAATTTCAGAGAGGGGGAGGTTGAGGTACCCCACTAATATTGTTTTGCTGTTTATTTTTTCTTGTAACTCCCTTAACTTCTCCCCTAAATATTTGCCTGCTATATATACCACTTGATCCATTTATGTTAAATAATGATATTGCTTCATTGTTTACGGTGCCTTTTAGCAGGATGTAGTGTCCTTCCTTCTATCTTTTAATTAGATCTATCTTTGCTTTTGCTTTGTCTGAGGTTAGGATTGCTACCCCTTGCTTTTTTTTTACTTTAGCTGAAGCACAGTATATCCTACTCCAGCCTTTTACCTTTATCCTGTGTGTATCCCCCTGTTATTTTTTTCTTATTTATTTATTTACTCATTTGTTGGATAATGGAAGGCAGGGCAATTGGGGTTTAGTGACTTACCCAAAGTCACACAGCTAGTAAGTGTGTCAAATGTCCAAGGACAGATATGAAACAGATTTGAAGTCCTCCTGGCTTCAGGGACAGTGCTCTACTCACAGCACCACCTAGCTGCCCCCTGTTTCAAATGTGTTTCTTGTAAACAGCATATTGTAGGATTATGGTTTTTAATCCATTCTGCTATCTGCTTCTGTTTCATGGGAGAGTTCATCCCATTGATGTTCACAGTTATGATTACAAGCTGTGTCTTTTTCTCCATCCTAGTTCCCCCCTGTTTATGCTTTTGTTTCTCCCTTTCCCCTTTCACTCTTCAATAGAGTTTTGCTTTTGACCACCCCCTTCCTCAGTTATTCCCACCCTTCATTCCCCTCCCTTATCTTACCCTTTTCCCCTTGCTACTTCTTCTCTCCCTCCTGACCACCTCCCTCCCTTTTTTTTCGCCCTTTCCCATCCTACTGCCTGTAGGACAAGTTAGATTCCCATACTTATCAGGACATGTTATTCCTTTCTTGAATCAAATGCAATGAGAGTAAAGCTCAAATACTGCTCTTCTCCCTCCCTTATTTCCCTCTACTACAATATGTTTTTGTGCTTCTTCATGTGATATAATTTACCCTTTTCTACTACCTCCTTACCTCTTCTCCCAGAACCATCCCTTTACATCTCTTAATTATCTTTTTATCATTATATTGGTTATTTTATACTGATATCCACAATCTATGAATATCCCTTTCGATTGTCATAATCAGTATACAATTCTCAAGACTGATAGATATATACATATATGTATATATATATATATACATATATACATATACTTAACATATATAAAACAAAATAATCATATATCAGGATGTAACTAATTAACCTTATTGATTAACTAGGGTTTTGTTTTCCCCCATTTACCTTTTTATGTCCATCTTGAGTTTTGTATTTGGAGATCAAATTTTCCACTGACTCTGTCCTTTTCATCAGGAAGGTCTGGAATTCCCTTCTTTTATTGAATGTCCATCTCCTTGCCTGGAAAATTGTGCTCAGTTTTGCTCGGTAGTTGATCCTTGGTTTTAGTCCAAACTCCTTTGTCTTTCAGAATATCATATTCCAATTTCTTCTGTCATTTAAGGTAGAAGCTGAAAGATCCTCTGTGATCCTGACTGTAGTTCTGTGATATTTGACTGGCTTCTTTCTAGCTGCTCGCAGTATTTTCTCCTTAACCTGGTAGTTCTGGAAGTTGGCTATAATATTTCTTGAAGTTTTCATTTTGGGATCTTTTGCCAGGGGGAGAACGGTGGATTCTTTCAAGAATAATTTCACTCTCTGGTTCTAGGATCTCCAGGCAATTTTCCTTAAAGATTTCCTGGAAGACAGTGTCCAGGCTCTTTCTTTTCATCACAGCTTTTGGGTAGACCAATAATTCTTAGATTGTCTCTCCTGGATCTACTTTCCAGGTCAGTTGTTTTTTCTGACCAGATATTTCATGTTTTCATCTATTTTTTTCATTCTTTATATTTTGTTTGACTGTTTATTGATGTCTCTAAGAGTCATTAGCTTCTACTTGCCCAATTCTAATTTTTAATGTTTTGTTTTCTTCCTTCATCTTCTCTATCTCCTTTTCCATTTTGTTGATTTTACCTTTCAGTGAGACATTTTCTCCATTTATATTCTGATTTTTCTTAATTAATCCTCCAATTTTACCTTTTAAATATTTGTTTTCCTCATTGAATTTTTTCAATTTTTTCTTTTACCTCACTAATTTGTTTTTTTTTAATTTTTTAAATCATTATTAATTTATTATTTTAGTTTAAGCATTAATTTTCATGAGAGTTTGAATTACAAATTTTCTCCCCATTTCTACCCTCCCACCCACTCCAAGATGGCATTTATTCTGATTGCCCCATTCCCCAGTCAGCCCTCCCTTCTGACATCCCACTCCCCCCCACCGTCCCCTTTTCCCTTACTTTCTTTTAGGGCAAGATAGATGTTTATGCCCCATTGCCTGTATATCTTATTTCCTAGTTCCATGCAAAACCTTTTTTTTGAACATCTTCTTTTAAAACTTTGAATTCCAAATTCTCTCCCCTTCTCCCTTCCCACCCACCCTCCCTAAGAAGGCAAGCAATTCCACATAGGCACATGTGCATTGTTATGCAAAACCCTTCCACAATACTCATGTTGTGAAAGACTAACTACGTTTTGCTCCTTCCTACCTAAACCTCTTTATCCAATTTTCTCCCTTGACCCTGTCCCTTTTAGAAAGTGTTTGTTATTGATTACCTCCCCCCGCATCTGCACTCCCTTCTATTGTACCCCCTTTTTATATCTTTCCTCCTTCTTTCCTGTGGAGTAATATACCCAATTGAGTGTGTATGTTTTTCCCTCCTCAGGTCAAATCCAATGAGAGCAAGATTCACTACTTCCCCCTCACCTGCCCCTCTTCTTTCCCAAGACAACTGCTTATTTCTTACCACTTTTACAAGAGACAATTTACACCATTCTACCTCTAAGGTGTTGTTTTCTTCAGTGTATTTTTCAGTATTTTTTTGGGTCTCCTTCAGCAAGTCACTGACTTGTTTTTCATGGTTTTCTCGCATCATTCTCATTTCTCTTCCCAATGTTTCCTCTACTTCTCTAATTTGCTTTTCCAAATCCTTTTTGAGCTCTTCCATGGCCTGAGACCAGTTCATGTTTTTCTTGGAGGCTTTTGATGTAGGCTCTTTGACTTTGTTGACTTCTTCTGGCTCTATGTTTTGGTCTTCTTTGACACCAAAGAAAGATTCCAAAGTCTGAGTCAGAATCTGAGTCCATTTTCACTGCCTGGCCCTGTTCCCAACCAACTACTTGACTCTTGAGTTTTTTGTCCAGGTATGACTGCTTGTAGAGTAGAGAGTACTTTGTTCCAAGCTTGAGAGGATGCACTGTTGTTTTCAGAGCTATTTCTCACAGCAAGCTCTGCCACACCAGGCTTCTCCTCCCCCAAGAACTGCCCACCCAGACAGGACTCAGATCTTAAGCAGGCTCTGCACTCCCACTGTGATCTGCCACTTAATTTCTCCCACCAGGTGGTCCTGGGGCAGGAAGCAACTGCAGCTGTAGTTCTGTAACTGCACCACCTCCACTGCCTCCAGGGTGCTGGCTGAACAGCGAACTCCTTCCACTCTGTCCCAGCAGCTTTTCCCACTAACCTTCTCTGTTGTCTTTGGTGTTTGTGGGTTGAGAAGTCTGGTAACTGTTATAGCTCATTGAATCAGGGCACTAGGGCCTGTTCCACCTGGATTCCCATATGGTTGGTCCAGATGCAGCCCACAGTGGAATCTGCTTGGCTCCGTTCCCACTTCCTTCCACAGAGACCTTACCCAGAATCCATCCAGGCTGTCCTGGACTGGAGCCCTGCTTCCCTCTGCTATTTTGTGGGTTCTTCAGTTCTAGAATTTGTTCAGAGCCATTTTTTATTGCTGTTTGGAGGGTTCTGGGGGACAGCCCTAGGGAAGCACCTGCTTTCCAGCTGCCATCTTGGCTCTGCCCTCTTCTTGCTCCCTAATTTGCTTTTTAAAATCCCCCTTGAGTTCTTCCAGGAATGCTTTTTGGTCTGGAGACCAGTTTACTTTCCCTTTTAAGGTTTCAGATGTGGGCTGTCCTCTTCTGAATTGGGTTTTTGGTCTTATCTGTCTCCATAATACAAATGAATCATCTTTGCCTCCTAAGCATGTTTTTTCATGATTTTTTTTCCTCCTGGCTTCTAAAGTGGATCTCAGTTTCTGAGGCTCAGGGGGCTCTGTCCCAAGTTTCTTCTGTTGGAATCTGTGGGTCTGCTCACTGGCTTTATGTTCTATGGCCTCTGGTTTTGTGAGGTGTGGGAGAGGGGTGATCTGGCTGCTGGAGGGTCTCCTCTTCCCCAGGACTGTTCTATAGAATGGTTGGTCTCAGCCCTTGTTTGTGCTGGTGTCTGCCACTTACCCTGGCTGTGCAAAGCCCAGTCTGGGTTTCTGGCATTGACATTTGTTAGCTCTGCCCCCTGTGGCTCAGTTATTCTCCTTGTTCTGCTGAGGTAAGGACTGCTGGGACAATTCTCTTCCTGCACTAGTCCACCACAGGAAGGGCCCTCCCCTGCCACTTCCTTGCTACTGAAGCACCCCTTCTGGCTCCTCTGTTTCTCCTGATGTTATTATTCTCTCAGTTTATTCAAGGAAGGGATAAAAGCCATTTTACCTGGATATCATGGCTCCCAGAACTTCAGGAAGGTAAATTTCAAACCCTTAGACTGTGGGTTGGAGGCCTCCTTTCTAGTTGCTCCCATAGCTGCATGCTCTGCCCTCCAACAGACTCCTGTCCTGGGATGAGAATCCTGTATCACCATCATGGCCTAGCCAGTACTTTGACCTTGTGCTTGTTCCTGCTTCGGTGTTTCCCTCACCCTGCAACCTCCCAGAATGGCACGCTGGATGGATTCCTCTGTTGTTTGTGGTTGATTTGTCTGGTGCCCTTGTGTTTGCCTGGGGTTTGAGGCCTCCTAGCTGGTTGCTCCTGCAGCCTCAGTCTCTATGCTCTGATAGACTCCAGTCCTCGCCTGAGAGGCCTGGTGCTTTATTATCTCCGTAGCCAGTACTTCTGCCCTGGACCTGTTCCTGCTCCAGTGTTTGCTTGCCCAGCACTCTCCCAGACCCATGCACTGGCTGGATTCAAAACTGAACTTCTTAAAATACATTTTAAATTGTGCTATTAATGTGAAAAAATGTACACAAGTAAAAGATCTCTAATGGTAATCAGGTAAAGTCTTGGACAAGTCCAATATTAGATACTGACATCCATCATCCTACTGATTGACTTTGTATAGATAATGTTCTTTAAGTGAGTTTGTAAACAAGAAAATGGTATTCCAAGAAACAACTTTAACTAGATCAGCTTTTGTAATTAGAACTGTCTACTCTGTTATTCCCAGGATTATTGGTTTTACAAAGTTGCCTCAGAAAACTCTGATTTGATAAATCAATTCTTAATTAAACTCTCACAGCACAAATGGATTCTCATAGAAATTCAGAGTTTGTTAGATGGCCAAAATACATGGCGAAGTTTCCTGTTCATCTAATTTTCAAGGACTTCTCAAATAATGGAAACCAATGTCCTTCAGGGGAATGATTTCTCATGAGCAACACCTAATATATCTTGAGGTCTCCACTTGAAGGACATTTTTCCCACAATAATGGAAGTTCCTAAATATAAGGAAAGAAAGTTGAGGAAAAGTGTAATAAAATGCAAATTCTGTAATGCTAATAATTCAGGCAAAATTAAAGGCAAAGATCAAAGGTTATAACCAAAAACCAAACCAAAACATTCTTCAGTTCATAAGTAGCAACTTGGAGAAAATTCACTACCAGAAGAATTTAGTTAATTGCTTCTTTGTCTAGAACTTGAGCAAGCAAAGACAATTTGGAAGATTATAGAGAAGGCCCCTATCTATCCCACTTTTAATTGATATGAATTCCTTATTGGAGATGATTTTTTGAGTTTACTTTCTGCATTTATTTGTTGGAGAATGCAGCTATCTTAAAACTGTTTGTAATAGTTGCTATTCAACTATAAATGTGTGTTATATATATATATATATATATATATATATATACATATATATATATATATGCGTATATATGTAATGTGTAATATTGTTTAATATATAATGTAATATAAGAATAGTGTATAACAAAAGAACTCTGGGCCTAGAAAGGGACCTCAAATGAATAGAAACTGATCATAGATTTAAAAAAATTATTGACTGAGAAGAGCTTGCATAGCTGGAGTAGAGAAAGAGATATCAGCTGCTCAAAGTGGACAAAAAGGTGAAATAATATAGATAGAGACTTTCAGGTGGAGGTCAGAGGATTGAGGGAAAAGACATCTGTAGACGGAACAACCTGGCATTTGTATGTGTATAAGGTCCTGAGCAAGGTCTTGAGTCTACAAGGTTGCCCTCAAGTTGGTTAAGGCTGGTTCTGTGGTCTCTGGCAGCAACAGGCATCCCCAATTTTGGCTATAGTTCACTCAGAAAGGATCACTGGTGTGTCAAACAACTGTCAGCCTCAAAATTGTTCCAATTGACTAGTTGTTGTGTAATTCCATTGCCCTGCTCCCCTGTGAAGAAGAGAAGTGCAAATATATGGTATAGTCATTACAGTGCTCATGATAACATGCTATAATACGTGTACATATTGAATCTCTCAAAAGAATTAAAACTCCTTGCAAGTCAGGGGGTATGTCACTTCTTTCTTTGTATCCCAACATAGGGCTTTACACATAAGTAAGTTTACCAGGAAAGCTTATTGAATTAAATCATTTCTTTTGTTGGGTGAGAGAAATTAAAATACCTTTTAAAATTGCAATATTACCAATTGGAAGAGATTTGTCTTCAATAAATTGTTTAAAATTATTAGGCACTTCACAAAACATACATACATACAAAAATAAATTTTAAAGACCTGTTTCATTGCTAAATGTAAATCGTAACTTTGTCAAATGTTCAATTGATAAACTTAGCTTGACGTTTATTTAGGGTATAGAACCTATAAATTAGACACAGAAGAACCACTAAACCTGAGGGTTTTTTTTCCTTTGTCTTGACTGCAAACATGCATACACACATATGTACATATGTATATGAGCATGTGCATATATGTATGTATATATATGTGTGTCTGTGTGTATATATGTGTGTATACCCAAATATTTTAGATAATCTGTCAAATTTCTTTAGATTCTAATAGTAATACATATTTTTTCCTACAATTTTTCTAAAGAATACTAATGCGGTGGATTTATGCTCTCTGAGGTCTTTAAAAATGTGGGACTTTTTGTTTTCTTTTGTTTTATTCTCTTAGTACCTTTCATTTATTTAAGAAAATATATGTGGAACTCAAACTAGTAAGGAATTGCATCTTACAATCACAAATTGAGAATTGGGAGAGTTCTCAAAGATCATTTAATAACAATACTTAAGTTGGGTATATGCCCCTAGCAGTATATTCCACTTTGTCTGTATTGTCTACCTTAAAGGTCCTTAGGTTTTATAAATGGAAAGGGTTTCATTACCTTTAATATAGGGCAGAATGCTACCTTTAATGGAGCTCTTTAAATAGCGTGAAGTTTAGTAGGTGAAAGTTAAAGAGATGACCTGAAGTTTGGGAAATAGTGAACAAAAATATATTTCAAATGTGTGTGTGTGTGTGTGTGTGTGTGTGTGTGTGTGTGTGTGTGTTAAAGATTAGGAAAGTAAGACTGACTTAAAAACCTTGGTAGGAAGAATGGTATCATTCATCCAATCAATTAAGCATTTCATTTTCTAATAAATTAAATTCAAGATGCTAGATGGTTATAATATGTCTCACAATTTTGGGGGACTAAATAACTTTCTAAATGAACTTTATAAAGCAGTAACTAAAACTTTGATAATTTTTTTTTTGCTGCAGAAGATTATGTCTTTGCACTTTATTCACTTTTAATTGAATATTTAAATATATCTGACTTCTCATCATTTTAAAGTTAATCATCTTAACAAATGAGAGACAACAATGTACACAGACCACAAATTCATATTCTGAAAATGCTGATCCTCAAGCAAACTGTAATTTACTCAGGGGTGGAATAAGATGACATTTGTAAAAGAAACACTTTAAAAATAAAATTTTAAAATGTAGATAATTTGATATTTATTAATTATGAAGATAGCAAATGATGTATCCTGTCAAAGTGGATAGAAACCTGAATCACAGCTATCTGCCTGTGGTAACGTAATCTCTGTTTCCCAAGCACCTCTAAACTTCAGTGAAGTTTTTGATTAGCGTTGAGAGAGTTCTTTACTAGCAATTACTGACTCTGATGAAGTTCTTTATACTGATGAAAGGGTAACTTGTTTCAGTGATTTAAATATCCATTGTTTTTTTGTTGTTGTTGTTTCTTTTCTCTATTTTTTTAAGTTTTGTGAAGACTGAATCTCTGTAATTCTCACAGTCTGGAAATATAATAGCAAATCATAAACTCCATACTGATTGCTGTGGGAGTTTTGATCTAACCCATTTCCCAACTGGGCTTGTTTATTCCTCTGGAGGCAATCTGGAGGTTCTCAGGACTTTTCATTTTGGTGCTAGACTTAGTGTGGACACCTCGTCTTCTTCAACTTTTATGCAAGTGAGATATTCCTCAGTTCAAGAAATTTACCAGTCTCAGTCTCAAAAATGTTAAGGGCTACTACAGCTTCTTTATTCTTCTAAAAGCTTTCATTAGGAAATCTCATACCTTTGTCCTTTCTGAATGTTCATTGGCTATAATAATAATGTGATATTTCTTTAGCAGCTTAAGGTTTGCAAAATGCTTTACTTTTATTGCATCATTTGAACCTCAAAACAAACCTTTAAGATATCTCTTATTATTATTCTCATTTTATAAATGAATTTTCTCTCCTATTTTCTTTTTTTTTTGAGTTTTTATTTTTAGTTTACAACACTTGGTTCTACATAATTTTGAGTCCCAGGTTTTCTTCCCCACCTCTGCACTTCCCCCCCTCCAAGACGGCATGGAATCCTATATATCTTCTATGTATAACACACTAGTCAAGTTGTGAAGAAGAATTATGACCAATGGAATGAATCATGAGAAAGAGGAAACAGAACCAAATAAAACCCCAAAAACAAAAACAAAAGAGAAAAAAGGGGGATAAAAGGTGAGCATCAAGTGTGTTCTCTTCTATTTTCATTCTTCCCAAGTTTTCTTTCTTCTAGAATTTATGGCTGTTTAGTTTCAGAAAAAAAGGTTTGCTTTTGGATTTCCTTTCATATTCATAATCTCTCCATTTTAGCACAATTTTAGCACTGACAACTTGGGTTCGAGTCCTGTCTAGCCTGGCAATTACTTGTGTGATTTTAAGAAATGTAGGGGACGAACATACACACTCATTTGGGTATCTTACCATACAGGAAAGTAGAAGGGAAGGGTTGAGAGGGGGAGGATGAGAGAAGGGAGGGCAGATTGGGGAAGGAGGTAGTAAAAAGCAAACATTTTTGAAAAGGGATAGGGTCAAGGAAGAAAACTGAACAAAGGGGAACATGATAGGATGGAGAGAAATATAGTTAGTCTTTCACAACATGACTATTATGGAAGTGCTTTGCATAATCATATATGTGTGGCTTTTGTTGAATTGCTTGCCTTCTTGAGCAGGGGAGGTGGGGAGGAAAGAAGAGAGAGAATTTGGAACTTGAAGTTCTAAAAACAAATGCTCAAAAAAAAGTTGTTTTATATGCAACTGGGAAATACGATAGACAGGAAAATGGGGTATAGAAATATATCTTGCCCAACAAGAAAGTAAGGGGAAAACGGACGGGGAGGGGGAGTGGGGTTAAAGAAGAGAAGGCAGACTGGGCAAAGGGGCAATCAGAATATATGCCATCTTGGGGTGGGAGTAAGGTAGGAATGGGGAGAAAATTTGTAACTCGAAATCTTGTGGAAATCAATTCTGAAAATTAAAAATATTAAACAGTAAAAAATAAGTAAAAAAAAGAAATTTAGAGGACCTCTGTGGGCCTCAGGTCCATCATTGATATAATTAGATGAGTAGAGTAGATAATGGTAAAAGTCCTTCCCAGGTCTCATATTATGTAGTGGCCTTCAACCAACCACGCATTGCATTCTAACAACTTATAATTTGCTCATGTCAAGTGGTAACTTATTTTATTGGAGGAATACATCTGAGAAAGTGGCAGATTCAAGAATAAAAGTAGAAAAATTAAGAAAGTAACAAATAAAAAGTATAATAGAGGAGTTTTTAATATAAAAATTCCATCAGGAACTTATAAAGCTATATACTATGGGGACAAGGAAGTAGATTGGGAGCAGGTTCTTAGTCAACGAAAGAAGAAATATAGAAATAAATGGCATACAGAATACATATCTAAGGAAATACTATGGACTACTGGCCTTAGAATTCTAATTGCACAAATTAAAGCACTTTGCAAATACTAGTATAATAATGATGCTAATAACAATAACTTGCAAAGGCTTGCAAAGCACTATACATATTATCTCATATGATCCTCATGACAACCCTATGAGATAGGTGCTATTATTATCCATATTTTATAGATGAGGAAATTGAGGCTTGGGGAGGCCAGGTTACTTGTACAGGGTCATACAAGTAGTAAATATCAGAGATAGGATTTAAACTCTGGACTTTCTAACTGGAAGTCCAAAATTCCACATAGCTAACATCATCATCATCATTGTCATCATCGTCATCATCATTGTTGTTGTTATCATTATTATCATTATTATTATCCTATCCCCTTTGGCTTGCTTAGTGTCATACCCTTTGAATTTTCATATTTATATTGCAATTTTTAGAATATTTTGCAACAAAGATATTTAGACATGGTAAAGTCTTGTGGTCCTTGGACTGTCGGTGATAACTGAAATTTTTTAAAAAATGAATAGCGTGAGAAAGCTGTTCAAAAGAGGAAGTATTGCTTGCTCTTCTGGGATAAAAGCCAAGTTCTACAAGATTTTTGAGGACTTCTTGAACAATCTTTTGGTACATGGAAGAAGGGTGAAATTCTCATGCCACACGGCAGGTGTAAAGTGTGCCATTTAAACAAAGAAGGAACTGATTAAGAACCATATATCCTTCACATTATTAGTTACTTATTATAATGTCTGCATCATGAATCTTGCTGTGAGAAAGGAACAATACAGGAAGAAAGAGAGGGGTATCACTAAAAGAGAAAAGTAGGTTTAAGATGTAACATAGATCATGCTTACAATGATAAAAGAGGGTTGGAAAATGGATCTGGCCACACTATGAAAAACAATAGAGAAAAAAAATATCACAAGAAAAAATAATGACAATTTAAGAATATGTGTGTATGCATGTATGTATGCATATATGTATACATACATACATACAAATATGTAATATGTGTATATGCATATATACACAATCAGCACTTGACAGAAATACAACCTGAACTTGTGTTTTCCTGATTCTAAACTTTTCTCTTTATACAATTATGTGTATATGAGAATACATGTGCAACTTTTTGATTAAGTAATATTCACTTTTATTAATGATCAAATATTATTATCTACTGTTGGATCCCAGGACCTAAGACACTACTCATTTCCTTATTTACTTGTAGTTCTCTCTTACTGTATGAGGTTTAACCATGGGGGAAATTGACCATCTAGTTGAAAAGTCATGCCCCTATTGTCACCCTAATTGGCTGATTGCATTGCCCATCCCTGGTACCTTTCTGGAAGGAAAATACTTAATTACAGGTTAGGTTTCGGCTCATGCCTGGTGTACTTAAAGGGGAATAAAAAGTCATTAAATGTATTATCTAAATTAGGTATAGTACAGATACAAAAATTTATTATCTATTTAATTCTTTTTTTTCTGCAAGTGGAACTTGTGAGAAAAATCAGAATAAATGCTAAAAGACATCAACAACGACAGAGGTAGTAGCAATAGTAATAGTAACAGCAGACATCATTTATGTAGCACCTTAAGGTTAACAAATTGCTTTCATATGTTGTCACTCTAATTCATGGTGTGCATCAACATGCACTGATTACTTATTGATTACATCCTCATGTGGTTCATACTTTAGCCTCATTAAAACATCAAGCTGTTTATAGAACAATTGAATAGTCATTCTATTTTTCACATAAGCTCTGCATTGTTCAAACAAATACAACTCCTTGTATCCTGGCAAATGGTCGAGCCTTGAGTCCATTTTTCTGGTTAGTAGTCATCTTCAAGTGCTAAAGAATTTGCTGCTAGTTACCTCTGACCAGGAAGAGCCAGAAGCTCTGGACATTTTGAATCCACCATATTATCTCTAAGCCTTGGGATAAATATGTCTTCACCAAATAATAGGAAAGAACAAAACCAAAGGAGGTAAGCCTAGACTGAGAATCTGACTCATCTAGGCAGGTTAAGTGTTTGGCTCCTATGTGCTCATGGCCACATGACAGCCAAAATGGGTACTAGACAAACTACCCTTCCCACAATCTCTTCCACCGAACAGCTCAAAACAGTGCTGATATTATTCACAGTTGAAAAGGAAAAGAGTCGGGAAAGATGGGGCCACTACATTTTAAAGATCAACTGAGTAACCATCTCTTCCTGCTTAGTGGCTATGATAGGATTAATATATACCAAGTTTCCTTGTAATTTCTCATTGTCACTCCTCTCCAAAGTAAGTTAGACCATATTTCTCCTTCACCTCCACCTCAAAAGTAATTAATTTTCCCTAAAAGGAAACAAAGCTATTCCTAGCACATTATTGGGACCTGCTTCCCCTAAGGCATCAGCCTCCTTGTAACATCTGGCTTTATTGATGGGAGCTTCCTGGTTACTTAAGGGCCTGAAAATATAACTTGAAGTCTGAGCCTATCAGATTTTGAGGATGTGTTGGAGTCACCATACTCTACCTGCAAGACCAGATACATTTCCATAAAGAGTTGAAAGACAGAGAGAATTCTGGGAAGATGGCAGACTAGGTCTGAAAATGTCAACCTCTCCAGATTTTCCTCCATAGAAGACATAAAATAGCACCTCTGGGTGAACATAGAGCCATGAAAAAAATAAGAGTAGGGGCAGACCAGGGATCCTCTTGGGACAATCAGAGAAGACCTGAAGGAAAATCCCAGGACCAGATTTCCTCCCTATGAAGAGTAAACACCTCCAGGCTAGGGTCTGTTTTAACAACAAGCAGCAAGCTGCTTTACCAACAAGAGACAAGCACTGGGGTTAGCTGGGTTGGGGGGATGCCTTGGCCCTACCGCAGGAACTTTTGCCCCAGAACAGTGAGGGGAGTTGGGCACCTGACCTGGTAAGATTGAGGGAACCTCGGCTGACAAAAAGAGCCAGATCCAGATGTGTTGTGGAGAGCAGAGGAGGCAAGAAGGAACCAGCACAGGCCCAGTGAGTTCAAAAGCAGTGGGTCGGGGACACTGCTGGCTGTGGGTACATGCAAGAGGCTGGAGATCTTGGTTTGAGTTCAAGGTCAGAGGGGAAAATTAAAAAAGATCAGAGGCAAGAGGCACCATCCCTCATACCCTAGGACTAGAGCTGATTATAGAGACTAAATTATTACCACCCAAAAAATGAATAGGGAAAGGAGAAGAAACTAACCATAGAGAGCTTCTAGGGGAATAGAGAAGACCAGGGTTTGTTTTCAGAGGAGGATACTGAACCAAAGCCTCTATCTTCTACCTCAAAGAGTAACGTCAAATGGTCACTTACCCAAAAAAAACTCACTGAAGAACTTTTAAAAGACTTTAAAAATCAAATGAGATTGAAGAAAAATTAAAAAGAAAAATATGCATAATACAAGAAAAACAAGAAGATTATTACAAGAAAGTCAACCAATTAGAAAAGAAGATCCAGAATCTTGAGGAAGAAAATGACTCCTTGAAAATCAGAATTGGGCAAAGGGAATCCAGTGACGTTATAAGAGATGAAGAAATGAAAAAATATATATAAAAAGAATGAAAAAATCGGAGAGAATTTGAAACATCTAATAAGAAAAACAACGGATCTAGAGAAGAGATCAAGAATAAAAAACAAGAATAATTGGACTGTCTGAAAGCTATGAACAAAGAAAAAATAATCTTGATACGATGATACAAGAAATAAAGAAAATTGTCCTGAAACATTAGAACAAGAGGGGAAAGTAGAAATGAAAAAAAAAATCAGTGATCACTACCTGTAAGAGATTATACAAGGAAAATCGACAAGGAATATTATAGTTAAATTCTGAAACCCCTCCCAGATGGAGGATAAAATTTACAATCAATAAGGGAAAAACAATTTAAATGTGATTGTACCACAATTAGGATCACGCAAGACCTAGCATTGATGACCCTAAAAGATTGCAGGCCTCAGAACACTATATATTGAGCAAAATCACTCAGCTTCTGGTCAAAAATATCATATCCAGAAAAGCTAAGCAAAATTCTGAATGAAAAAAAATAGACATTTGATCAACCATCAGACTTTCAGGTGTTAAAGAAAACAAAACTCTGACCTCAATAGAAGATTTGATATACAAGAACCAAGAGAAACATAAGGCACATACCAATGACCAACGACAAGGAACTCAATAAGGATAGAATGTTTACCTTTTATGTATGGAAAATGTAAAACCTATGTCTAAGATTGTTACTAGTAATTAGGTAGCCTATAAGAAAAATTAGAATAGACCTGAATATGACATTACTTTAAAAATAAAGCAATTCAAGAACACATAATAGAGTAATTATCTCATACAAATGAGGTGAAGAGAAAGAACAAATATGGAGGAATTAGATGGGACATTGGGGCTGTTAGTTCCGGAAACCTACTTTCATTGGGAATGGTTTTAAGAGGGGAAAATACATAATCATCTAGAAGGGTGTAAAAGTCTTCTAAATTTGAAAAGAAATAAAACTCTAATGGGATAGGGAGCAGGGAGAGGATGAAGGAGGGATCTTTGGAGGGGAGGAGGATGAATAGGTCAAAGAAGTGTCCAAAAGGGTGTTTAGATTTAGAGAAATGAGAGCATAAGGGAGCGATTGCTAGAGTGGGGGTAGGTTAAGTTATAGGAGGGCAAGGTAGCAAATAGAAGTAAAGTAGAGGAGTTAGAAGACATAAGAAAAAGGGATATAAACAAACATAAAAATAAGATTAGGAATAGAATCTCTTAGTGAAAATATATGTTTATGCATATATTATGTATATATATGTGTGTGTATATGTATATATATGTATATATCAATACCTATATATAAATTTATTAATGCTTAATTGTAGCCTTGGGGTGTAAGAGGCGGGTGAGGGGGGAGAAGGTAGTACAGCAGAGTACAGCAGAGAACAAAAGAAAACCTACAAGGAAGCAAAGATGGCCACCTTTCAAATATAATGCACAATATTTAACATATAGGCTTTCTTGAAGTGATAAGTTATTGCTATATATTCTGAATCCTCCCCTATGTTCTGCTATGCACTTGACATTTTTTTTCTTTTCTTGTTTTACATTTAAGTTTAATGGTTAAGCTTATAATGTTTCCTTTTCTTATTATATATTTAAGCATTTGTCTAAAATTTTTTTAAAATTTTAAAAAAGATTTGAGGGAAGTCTCATATACTACAGTTGTAGCTTTAGTGACATTGTAGGCTTGCTGATATCCTTTCTATGCTATGTCTAAGTGAACCCATCTTATAAAATTTTCAGTGATCTATGAGAACCTCATTTTGTCTCAGCATCAAATTTTAATAAGGTATCAGTATCAGGAGTAACCCTAATAGTGAACAATTAGGGGACTTCTTTGTTTTTCCTTAAATGACAAAATATCTTAGGCTTCAAAATGAAATTACTTTTTCCAGGGTCCCTCTCAGTTCTAAATATATCATCTGTTCACCTCCTTTGATTCTACAAGCAGAGGCAATGGGGGGAGGGGGATGTTAGAGGGGATGCTCAAATTCTGCCACCTATGACTTACATAATTAGGTCAAAATCACCTTATCTTTCTTATTCTCAATTTCATCCATAATAAAATAGGGCAGTTAGATTGCATGATACGTAAGACCTCATCCATATTATTCGTATGATCCATTCACTTAACTGAAACTTCTACCGGTTAATTATAGTGAGAATCACATCACAGATATGACTCATCATTAACAATATATCCTTTTTTGGTGTTTGGAGAAAGATTTTACAATTGAATTATCAGCCTTGAAGAATGTCAATATAAGTTTAAAAAATATTGTTTTTAGAAGAGTCACAACAGCAGAAAAGAAATACATAGTGCTTAAAGCCATTTTTATTTTGATCATAGTTCACTGTGGCCACGAAATTGAAAACTAAAGCTTGAATTTCTAGTAATGAGAGTCTCTGTGTTTAAGTAAGATAGTCTTCTGACAGCTGATGTGTTCCATTGCCAAAATGATGCTACATGCAATTTCAAAAATTTTGCTTTACTGCAAATGGCTTTGAGAATACAGGCTCTCCTTCAGAACACAACAAACCAACAGAGTAGGAATTTTAAATAGTAGTTTAATTTAAAATTACATCAAATATTAACTTCAAAAATGCCCCTCTTCATCCATCACTAATCACTTCACATTTCTATTACAGATTCAAGTATCTCTTACTTTTTCCCTTTTAATAGGCAGAGATATCCATTTCATTTTATCTGTTTTTATTTTATTTTTTTAAAACATGTACTCATGTTTCTAACATATGAAGAACCACAAATTACTACTGTATTGGCATTTAGACTATAATTCTAGATAATGCCAGATATAAGATATTCTTGGGAAAGTCTATAAAGGCAGATGATTTTAATGATTGATTTTTCATTGATTTTAAATCCTATATGTCACTATATTTACCAGAAGTCATCCCTCAGTTCTAAACTTTGAAAAAATATTAGAATTATCATTACATTTTCTGAGAAATTCAATCTCATAATTTCTGTAACTAGGTTTATTTTTAAGTCCTTGTCACAGTGCATAGTAATATTATTTTCCCAATTCCAAACCATAATCAAGAAAGGAGAATGATTTAGAAATAGCTAAATAGAAATAATCGGTAAACAGAAAAGATTGATGTTAATTTGCCAGGACCTTCAGACATATAAATTACTTTTTCAGACATGATGAGTATAAGAGGTTAAGCAGCCAGCTACTCAGATACAAATAATCCTCAGATCTAGAGTGAACACTAAGGGCAAAGAGATGTTTCTTTCCTTAGATTTCTATTTTCAATTCTACCTGCATTGGCTACTTAAATTAAAATCAGTGGGTAGGCATTCTAGACAGTTAGTTTTAATATGACCATAATGTGGAAAAAGACATAGTTACAGTGGAAAATGAATTATCAGTTTCTGTTGTGAGGCAGTAGCAAAAAAAAATTGTGCCAGCAAAATTTATGCCAGTTGATATGAAAATAGTGGATCATGAGCCAAGTCTAATCATTAACTGAGACATGATGCATTCAAGGGAATTCCAATATCCATTCATCTTACACTTAATCACCTCAAGGGACAGAGATTCCCAAATCTCCTTTAGTTGTCAATTTTTGTGCCAGTGTCAAGAAATTATTTTTATATGTAAACAGTTTCTCATGTGCTGAGGTTTAACAGTTTTCCTCTTAATCTCTCCCAAGAGAAAAAGAGGAAGGATTGCTCAACCTTCTCTGGTTATGAAGTTACTGCTCCCCGTTCTATTTCTTCTAAGGTTCTGGCTAAATAATGGCGATTCCTGTTATCTTCATACAGCTTGTTTCATCCCCCCCCCCCTTTAAGCAAAATTGGCAACTGGCAAAATTAAATCATGGAATTTTGAAACTGAATAAGACTATTGATATTTTCTAGTCTCAATTCTTTTATCAGATTATACACACATTACACATTATTATAAACATACTATAAGATTATATATATGCACACAAACCAAGTCAGATCTGAAGACTGATACAATGATACAATTGATAGAAATTTCTCATAATTACACATCTCAAGAATCCCACATGTCTTACCTGAAAACTGGCCCCATACTTATCAATCAATTGCTATTTCCATGTTCCTTTGATGTAATACAGACTCAGGGGGAGTGAGTTACCTCTTTTTCTTACTTCAGGGAACTGCACCTGTTCAGGCTCCACCTTCAAATTTGGAAAGCCCCTAATATTTCCTCCAAATAGAGATCAGATTACCTAATTTTTTATCTTGGTATATAACCTGTTACTTGTTTTCTTTTAATACATAAAAATCTTGCTCCTGGTTGTGCACCAAGTTGAGGAGGCCTGGTTCCAGCTTGTTGTGCTATTGGCATGCTTTGCTTAATAAATTAATATGTTCAGAAGTTCCAAACTTTGTTTCCTCAGTTATTTCAGATTTCACTTGCCACAGTTTATGTGTATGTATATATGTAAACACACATATATGTACATACACATGCAGAGTGGATTAAGAACTATAATCCAGCAATTTGTTTTTTAGAAGAAACAAATTTTAAGCAGAGGAATACATATAGAGAAAAGGCAAAAGGCTGGAGTAGAATGTATCATGCTTCATTTGAAGTAAAAATGGCAGGGGCAGCTATCCTGATGTCAGACAAAGCAAAAGAAAAAATAGATCTAATTAAAAGATATAAGGAAGTAAACTATATCCTGGTAAAATTTACCATAGACAATGAAGTGATATCATTACTAAACATATATGCACCAAGTGGTAAATGATCTTAATTCTTAGAGGACAAGTTACCAGAGTTACAGGAAGAAATAGAGAGCAAAACTACACTAGTGGAGGAATTCTACATCCCCCTCTCAGAACTAGATAAATCTAACCAAAAAATAAACAAGAAAGAAGTTAAAGAGATGAATAGAATTTTAGAAAAGATAGATATGGTAGATCCCTGTAGAAAAGTGAATGAAGATAGAAAAGAATATACATTTTTTTCTCAGTAGTACATGGCACCTACACACACACACACACACACACACACACAGACACACACACGCACACACGCACACATGCACACACAAATTTGACAATGTATTAGGGCATATGAACATTGCAATCTAGTACAGAAAGGCAGAAGTATTAAATGCATTCTTTTCAGATCATGATGTAATACAAATTATATGTAACAAAGGGCCATGGGGATATGGATTAAAATTAAGTAGAAACTAAATAATCTAATCCTAAAGAATGAGTGGATCAAAGAACAAATCATGGAAACAATCAACAACTTCATTCAGGACAATGACAATAATGAGGCAACATACCAAAACTTACAAGATGCAGCAAAAGCAGTTCTAAAGGGAAGTTTTATATCTCTGAATGCTTACATGAATAAAATAGATAAAAAGGAGCTCAATGAATTGGACATGCAATTGATAAAGCTAGAAAAAAGAACAAACTGAAAATCTCCATAAAAATAGCAAATTAGAAATATGGAAAACCAAAGAAGAAATTAATAAAATTGAAATTAAGTAAACTATTGAGGTAATAAATAAAGCAAAGACCTGGTTTTATGAAAAAAAAACAATAAAATAAATAAACCTTTGGTTAATTCTATTTTAAAAAGAAGAAAATCAAATTTCCAATATCAAAAATGAAAAGGGTGAATTTACCACCACTGAAGAAAAAATTAAAACAATAATTATGAGCTATTTTGCCCAGTTGTGTTCCAATAAATTTGACAACCTGATTGACATTGATGGATATTTACAAAAATATAAATTGCCCAGATTAACAGAAGAGGAAGTAAAATAATTAAATAACCCATCTCAGAAAAAGAAATTGAGCAAGGCATCAATGAACTCCCTAGGAAAAATCTCCAGGGCCAGACGGATTTACAAGTTATTACTATAAAACTTTTAAAGAACAATTAATTCCAATACTATATAAACTATTTGGGAAAATAGGGGACAGTAGCATCTTATGGAATTCTTCTTTTGATACAAATATGGTGCTGATACCCAAATTGGTAAGAGCCAAAACAGAGAAAGAAAATTATAGAGGAATTTACCTAATGAATATAGATGCAAAATTTTAAATAAAATATTAGCAGCAATTACAGCAATTTATTGTGAGGATAATACACTAAGACCACATGGGATTTATACCAGGAATGTAGGTCTGGTTCAATATTATGAATACTATCAGCATAATTGATTACATCAACAACAACACTAACAGAAATTGTGTGATTATCTCTATAGATGTAGGAAAAAAAGCTTTTCATAATGTACAGCACCCACTCCCATTAAAAACACAAGAAAGCATAGGAATAAATGGAGCCTTCCTTAAAATGATAAGAAGCGTCTACCTAAAACCGTTAGCAAGCATTATTTTTAAAGGCGATAACCTAGTAGCATTTCCAATAAGATCGGAGGTGAAACAAGAATGTTGGTTATTACCACTGTTATTCAATATTTTACTAGAAATATTAGCTTTAGCAGCAGGAGAAGAACAAAGAAATGGAATGAATTAGAATAGGCAAAGAAGAAACAAAGCTGTCACTATTTGCAGTTGATACGATGACATACTTAGATAATCCTAAAGAATCAGGTAAAAAATTACTTGAAATAATAAACAACTTTAGGAAAGTAGCAGGATATAAAATTAACTCACATAAATCCTCAGCATTTCTATATATTACTAACAAAACCAACAGCAAGAGACAGAAAGAGTAATTCCCCTCAAAGTTACTGTAAGCATTATAAAATATTTGGGAGTCTATCTGCCAAGACAAACCCAGGAACTATATAAACACAACTAAAAATAGTTTTCACAAAACTAAAGTTATATCTAAATAACTGGAAAAATATCATGTGCTCATGGGTAGACTGAGCTAATATAATAAATGGTGGTTCTGTCTAAATTAATTGACTTATTCAGTGACATACTAATCAAATACCCAGAAATTATTTTATAGAGCTAGAAAAAATAACAACAAAATTCATCTGGAAGATCAAAAGATCCAGAATATCAAGGGAATTAATGAAAAGAAATCCTAGGGAACGTGGCCTAGCTGTACCAAATCATGTTTTATTATACAGCAGCAATCATGAAAACAACTGGTTAAGAAATAGGGTGGTAGATGAGTGGAATAGGTTAGATATGCAAGACACAGTAGTCAATGGCTATAGTAAAGTCCTTTTTGATAAGCCCCAAAACTCCAGCTTCTGAAATAATTACTCACTATTTAACTGAAGCTACTGGGAAAATTGTAAAATATTATGGCAGAAATTGGACCATCATCTTACACCTTATACCAAGATAAAGTCAAAATAGATATGCCATTTATTAATGATGGTTGATATAACAAGCAAACTAGGAGATCAAGGAATAGCTTACCTTTCAGATTTATGGAGAATGGAAGAACTTATGATGAAACAAGAGGTAGAGAACACTATGAAATGCAAAATGGATAATTTTGATTACATTAAATTAAAAAGGTTTTGCACAAACAAAGCCAAGGCAACCAAGATTAGAAGGAGAGCAGAAAGTTTGGAAATAATCTTTACATCCAGTGTCTCTGATAAAGGCATCATTTCTAAAATATATAAAAAACTCAGTAAAATTTATAAGAATACAAGTCATTCTCCAACTGATAAAGTCAAAAGAGGTGAACAATAATTCTCAGTTCAAGAAATTAAAGCTATTTAGAGATACATGAAAAAATGCTCTAAATCACTATTGTTCAGAGAAATGCAAATCAAAGCAACTCTGAGGTCCACATCACACCTGTCAGATTGGCTAACATGACAAAACATGAAAATGATAAATATTGAAGAAGATGTGGGAAAATTGGAACACTAAAGCATGATTGGTGGAGTTGTGAACTGATCCAACCATTCTGGAGAGCAATTTGGAACTATAACTAAAGGGCTATAAAACTGTGCATACCCTTTGTCCTAGAAATACCACTTCTAAGCCTGTATTGAAAAGAGATTATACAAATGGTAAATGGACCCACATGTTCAAAAATTTTTATAACAACTCTTTTTTGTATTGGCAAAGAACTGGAAATTGAGGATATGGCCATCAATTGGGGAATGGTCAAACAAATTGTGTTACTACTGTAAAAAATTGTGAATACTACTGTCTATAACAAATGATGAGCAGGTGGACTTCAGAAAAACCTGGAAAGTTACACGAACCGATGCTCAGTGAAATGAGAAGGACCAGGAAATCATTGCACATAGTAACAGCAACATTGTGTGATGGCTAATTTTAATAGAATAACCTATTCCCAGCAATGCAAGCATCTAAGTCAACTCTGAAAGACTCATGATATATATTTTAGAAATGAGGCTTTTATCAGAGATAATAGTTGTACAAATTATTTCCAAACTTTATGCTTTCTTTCTAATTTTGATTGTATTGGCTTTGTTTGTGCAAAACCTTTTTAATTTAATGTAATAAAAAATTATCCATTTTGCTTTTCATAGTATTCTTTATCTCTTGTTTGGTCATAAATTCTTCCATTCTCCATAAGTCTGAAAGGTAAACTATTCCTTGCTCTCCTAGTTTGTTTGTAATATCCACATCCAGAAAAAAGAACTCCGGAGTCTGAATGCAGATGGAGGGACACAATTTGCTTTATTTTTGTTGTTGTTTCTTCTTTCTTGTATTTCCTCCCTTTGGTTCTAATGTTTCTTTACAACATTACTAATATGGAAATATGGTTAACATGGATGTATATGTAGGGTCTATATCATATTTAATGCCATCTTGGGGAGGGGGAGAAAATTCAGAACTCAAAATCTTATTGAAGTGAATGTTGAAAATGAAAAATTAATTAATTAATGAAAAAATTATAAAAAAGAGATCTTAGCCACAGCCCCTCCTCTGACCCCACCTTACTACTCTCTCTCTCTGAGATTATCTGTCACATACATCCTTTATATTCCTTGGTGTCTCTCCCATTAGACTACACATTCCTTCAAATCAGGGATTATGCTTTTGTCATTGTATTTTCATCACCTAGTACTTTTTATTTTCTCACACATAGCAAACATCTAGTACATTCTTGTCAAATGACTGACATTAACATATTTTCAGGTGAAATACTTAGGTATTAGGTAAAGTAATTTAGTACAATAACATTACAATGTATTACGTTGTACTTAATTGCTATCACTCAGAAAGTAATCATTGGTTTAATCCCATATTAAAAATGCAATTAATCTAGAAGTCACACTGAAAACTTCAGCTTCTTTTACTCAGATGAACCTCAATACTACTTTAAACTCTTTATAGTTGAATTTTCTGGTTGCTTATGGGATAGAAACTAGTTATCAGAGAGTCACAAAATTTTACAATTGGAAGTGACTGCTAAGATAAACTAATTCAACCCACATCATAATAGAAATCACCATGACAGCCTCCTTGACATGTTATTATCCAGCTTTCCCTTTAAGATATCTAGCAAGGGGGAAACAATTACTTTGTAAGGTAACACATCGCAAATTTTTTCTGCTCTCTCATTTTTAGGTTTTCCAGTTTTTATGTTAGTCTTTAATTCATTCTTTGCTATATACACACACACACACACACACACACACACACATATATATGTACACATACACATGTATATACACACATATATAGTATAGATGTATGTATATGTGTGTATGTGTGTGTGTGTGTGTGTATACATATATATATATATATATATATATATATATGCTTCTTGTGAGCAACAAATACAGAGGTTTGTTTTATCCAACCAGTCATTCTTTTAAATCGGATTATACTCTGATTAGTTAGATCTATGATTTCCTAGATTTCCCCTTCCAGTATTTTAAAAATTCATTGATATTTTACCCTTTTTTCCTTTAAGATAATGTAACCCCACCCACGTTTCAACAAGGAATTCTCCTTGAGCCAGTGATTATTTTTTTTCTTAATCTACTGTTATGCAAACCTATTATCACAGACTCTATTCCCAACCATTTCACCCAAATATTCCCTTGCACTTGTAAACTCTCTACCTTTTGAGTTGTGGTTCATATACTGATTTTTGTGTCTTTTATTATTTTTTTCTAATTTGACCCCTGTTCTTCCCATTCATAATAAAGTGGTTAGCTCTAAATCTCTCCTTTGCTCTCCTTCAATATATTTTTTTCTCTCTGGAAAGCAATTCCTTATCTTATCTTCAATGATTTTCTTTTTATTTCTGTTTATTCTTTTCTATTTATTTTCTGTCTCCTTCATGTTTTATATACTTACTCCTTTTATATACTTAATCCATCTTTTTGTATTTCTCATTCAATGAAAACGCCTTATTTCAGTGCTATTGCTTGGGAGATATTGTCCCAAATCTCACCTATGTTTTTTTCTTCTATGGCTCAATCTTAGAAGTATCAATTCATTAGAGGTTTGATTAGAATAGAAACATGGCTACATAGTAGAAATTACTCTATGTCCCTAATCAGGTGATGTCTTAATTACAAAGCTCTATCTTCCTTATGTCTATTTTTCCTTTATATTTGTTGGGTAAAGGGTCCATGTTTTTCCACACTTCTGGGCACCAGTTAACCCTCAAGATTCTGACATCCCTTCTCCTCATGCAAAACATTTTCCATGTAGTTACATAATCTCTAAGATGAGGTGGTTTCTCTGTTCAGCAAGTCTACTCAAATCCAAGGTAATAATCCCACTTGTCATTATAGACATATTTACTTCCTACCATGGAAATGCCCTTCATAAGGACTTCTTGTTCCTATTGTTAGAAACCTTCCACAACTTACTCTCCCTATTTCAATTGTGCCATGTCACTATCACTGACACTGTTTTTTTTTTTCCTTCCTACTACAACAAGTCTACAGGAGTTAGTCTACAAGAGTTATTTTTTTCCTTCATTATTCATTCATGGAATTAATTAGAGATAATCACACATTCCTTTTTATCTTCAAACCCTCCTATCTCTATTTATGTAATCTCCCATTCTGTGATTCAGTTGTTTTTAATTTATTTTTGTTTACAGGACTCATTTCCACAAGTTTTTGAGTTACAAATTTTCTCTCCCTCCCTCTCCTTCCCCCACAAGGTGGTATGTAATCTGATATAGATTCTACATACACCTTCACATTGAATTTATTTACATAATAGTCAAGTTGTAATAAAGAATTATATCCAATGGAATGAATCATGAGAAAAAAGAAATGAAACCAAAAAAGAAGGGAAAAAAAAGAGCAAATAGTTTGCCTCAATCTGCACTCAGACTCCATAATTATTTCTCTGGAATTGCATAGCTTTTCCCATCATAGGTCTTTTGGAGCTGTCTTTGAACACATACATATACATACATTCATACACATATACTTATAATACATGTATAGATATGCATATATATGTATACATATATATGTACATACATACCAATAACCCTTTCTTCTTGTTTGTATGAACTTCTACTTGCACCCCACAGTTATGTGGAATAATTTCTTTCATCCTTCCTTTCACTAATCCATCCCAAAACATTCTTATTTCCTCCCTTCCCCACTCTCTTTTAAGATGAATAAAGCCTCACAGAATCATTCTCAGGCCCTTTTTCTAATTAGATATTTTCTATGATTTCTGATCATGACAGAGTTCTGAGGTGATACATATATCACCTCTCCATATTAGGATGTAAGCACTATATTAGTTTTTAGTTTAGTTCTTAATGATTGTCCAGTAATGTTTACCTTTTTGTTTCTCTTGACTCCTGTTTCTGCACTTCAAAATTTCTATGAGGCTCTAATCTTTGCATGGGGAATGTTTGGAAGTCCTCTATTTCCTTAAAGATGCATTTTTCCCTTCTACAATTACAATCAGTTTAACTGGGTATTTAATCCTCAGTTGTAAGATTGTATGCTTTGCTTTTCGATATATTATAATAGAAACTCTTCACTCTTTTGTAGTGGTGGCTGCTTATTTGTGTGACACTAAGTGGGACTCCTTGGTACTTGAATTACTTAAATTTTTCTTTCTCAGTGCTTGTAGGATATTATTTTTCTTTGACTTGGAAGATGTATATTTACCCATAATATTCCTGGAAGTTTTCATATATGAATTTCTTTCTGGCTATAAATAGTGGATTCTTTCTACTTCTTCCCAATTTGCTTCTTGATTCTAAGAGACGTAGGCCTTGCAATTTCTATTTCTTGTTCTTTTTCTTGATTGGCTTTTCATGCTTCTCTTGATTCTTGTGTTTGAAAGTCATATTTTCTATTCAGTTCTGGTCTTTTCATTGAGAAAGCTTGAAAGTTCTCTATTTTATTAAAAATCCATATTTTGCCTTGGAGCATGATACTCAGTTTTGCTGGGTAGGTGATTCTTGCTTTTAATCCTACCTCCATTGACCTCCGGAATATCGTATTCCAAGCCATTTGATCTCTTAACATAGAAGCTGCCAGATCTTGGATTATTCTGATTGTGTTTCCACAATACTCAAATTGTTTCTTTCTGACTGCTTGCAGTATTTTCTCCTTGATCTGGGAGCTCTGGAATTTAGTGACAATATTCCTAGGAGATTTCTTTTTGGGATCTATTTGAGGAGGCGATCTGTGGATTCCTTCAATTTCTATTTTGCCCTGTGGCTCTAGAATATCAGGACAGTTCTCCTTGATAATTTCTTGAAAGATGATATCTAGGCTCTTTTTTTGATCATGGCTTTCAGGAAGTCCAATAATTTTTAAATTATCTCTCCTGGATCTATTTTCCAGGTCAGAGGTTTTTCCAATGAGATATTTGACATTGTCTTCCACTTTTTCATTCCTTTGGTTCTGTTTTATAATATCTTGATTTCTCATAAAGTCATTAGCTTCCACTTGCTCCAATCTAATTTTTAAGGTAGTATTTTCTTCAGTGGTCCTTTGGACCTCCTTTTCCATTTGGCTAATTCTGCCTTTCAAGGCATTCTTCTCCTCTTCAGCTTTTTGGAGCTCTTTTGCCATTTGGGTTAGTTTAATTTTTTTTTTTAAGTTTAAAGTGGAGAATTTATTAGCCAGCTGCCATCGGGGTACGGCACCACCAATCAATGGCAAATGTGTTGGGGTGATGGCTTGGCTTATATAGGATATGGGGGTACAGACTGGGGGGAGAAACAGGAACGAAGGTCCTGGCTGATCAAAAGATTCAGTCAGGTTATCGCACTAGTGGGATAATCTCATTTACATTCCTTGGTGGAGTCACAGAGTCCCAGGGATATCTCCCAGGAAGGGTCTGTCAAGTTATCTCTCAGTGGGATGGTCCTATCTATTGATATTCCTTGGAGGAGCCACAGAGTCCCAGGGGGTTTGCTAAATGCCAAAGATATCTGAGTCCATTCTTTCTGGGGGTGCTTGTCAGTAGCTAGGGGTTCCTCAGGGGTTCCTAATTTTGCTTGTATTACATTCCCCACTTTTTTTTCTTCATGGGGGGTTTCAAATCCTTGAAAAAGGAATGCCCTAATGGGGCATAGCAATAAAAATTAGGAGGCCAACCAAAAATGCTAAGCAGGGGTGACAATAAAAGGAACGCTAGGTCGTTGGCCCCAGGGGAAGGCCAGACCTAGTTGGAAGACTCAAGGAGAGTCCAAGGAGCCTCCCCAGGTACTGCACTCCAGAAATTTTAAAAAATGGTATAAAACATTCCATATTTCCCAAAACATCCCACATTTCTCAAAACATCCCACATTTCCCCCTTTTTGGTCAAAGGCAAACTGAAAGTTTCGCCTAAAGACCAATTAAAAGTATGGAAAAAAAAAACCCTCTATTTTCCACAGGGTGAAGTTTTAAAATCCCTATCTAGGTAAAGTCAGGTTTTCCCTTTTCTGTATTTGGACATCCCCAGGGATGGGCAGAAATTGTAAACTAATTGTAAGTAAGCAGAGGGAACATAATAAAAATTCAGGAAAAACAGTCTTGGGAACACAAGGACGCAGAAGGGAAAAAAGCAGGTCTTTGCTCAGGTTCTGGTTCCGGATCCCATGAGAAAGCCGTCCGCGTCCGGTGCTGTCCCTCTCAAGCTCTTGGAACCGCAGGGCAAGGCTCCTATAGGCCCAGATGTCCACTCCTCACACGGGGTTCCCAGAACACATGTAATTTGACGATTAAGAAAGAAACACAACATAGGTCCCAGCCATGCAGGGCTAGGTTCTGCCTCTCTAGTTCAGATCTAGAAATTCTCGGACAATTTTAACTTACTATAACTTACAGATACTTTACAAAGGGGATATATTTTCACTTGTACCCTTATCTTATACAATTTTCTTGTATTAGCATCCAAATTTAAGATCTTATTACCAGAACACACTTATCAGCTCGAATTTCCAGAATTGATAAATTTTTAGAGCCAATCATACACATCTGTACATAATTGCCTTTTTCAAAATTCGCTATCCCTTCCTTTTATTAGACATTGATCACATTACATCTTGGCCTTATTTGCTTTGCCTAATCATTTTCCCCTTTTGGAGGATGTTATCCCTATATTATTTCAATGTTTTATTTGGTCATGAACATAGGTTAAAATTGTAAGCTATTCATACCTATATCCTATTATAATAACTCAGAGATATTTCAATATTCATCTATCTATTACCTCACAGATTTAGCATAGTGCTTACAAAACTTCTTGATAATTTAAATTTGCTATGAAAGAAATGAGGGACTGTGTCATATATCTTAACAGAAGGAAAAAACTTCCTTAGCTCTGTTTGATTCCAGGCACAAGTCATATCTGATAGCCAATCTTATAGTTACCAGGTGCTGAAAACAGGGCTTAGGAGTAACCAGGTGGGGACTTTCCTTTTCAGAAAGGAAATAGCAGAGTTGGGAAATAAAGTCAGGAAGATCCTACCTAGGCTGTGTCCAAGGTCGTCTTCACGACTGCTCCCAGGCAGACCCACCTAAAAAATTCTCAGCTTGTAACGCCTGCCATGCCATTACTGGCTTCATGTGACCTAGTCCTTTAATCAGAGCTTAAGACAATATTAAATTGTAGTCCCATAAAATCGTAAATAGCAAATAAATATCCTTCAGATAAGACTGCCCAAATTTCATTGAGCTAATAATTATCAAATCAAGCTACATAACTTTTCCATCTTCTAAATACTTCCTCACACTCATCTCCAACTTACTTTGACCATCTGAAACTATCATTCTCGGGACAGGAGAGGCTTAGCTAACTCCCTTGTGTCCCCAAACTTTCTTATCTGCCTTTCCTATTTTCCCTCAACCTTAATTTACCTTTCCAAATCTTTCAAACCTAGTATTTCAACCATAAGACAAAACAATTCATAAGTTAGTACTTTCATTGTCATAACTGTGTATACTGGAATCCCATTCCAGCTTCTTAAACACACAAAGACACAAAAAAAAGGGGATTTGTTTTTCATGATAACTCATTCTAAAAGAAGGGAACACTTATTAAAAAGATCTGCCATCTCATCTGCCCCTGAGGGTGGGTTCTTCTCCATCAGATGGCAGACTTCACTAATTAAACTACCAGGCCAAACCCATCTCAAGTCTTAGTCTAATCTTAACAGTTTTTTTAAGAAGCCAGGTTGGAGGCTTCTTGGCCCCTACCATCCTCTTATTGCTGCCCCTCCCCTTTCCTTCCCTTCTGACAGGTTGTCTAAGGTGAAATTCTTTTCTTCTTATCTAAACTAAGGGCTGGGAGGAGTAAGGAATTCAGACTGTAGTTTGGAACCTCCTTACTCAAAAAAAACTTGAATAAGACATTGAATGGGCGCTTCTATAGATAAGCATTAATTCTAATAATTCTAATAAGGATTTTTTTATCCAGATGTTAAAAGGCATGCTCGCTAAACTTTCCTGAACACTTTTAGAAGGTTTTAAAATGATAGACATCTCCTTCTTTTTCCTTAAAGCAAATTAACCCTTAAATGCTGGAATTCATTAACTAAGTCCTCATTCTCAAATATTGCACAGAATTCCTAGACATTACAAAGTTCCTTAATCAAAAAGTGTTATAATGGGAGGACACTTAATTTCCATAAATTACATACTCAATTAATTAGCCTTATCACAATAATAAGGTTTACCAGGACTTAAAAAAGCTTTTTTCATAAGAATTCCTCTACACAGAAAACCACACAAGATTGATAAGAATTCATGACTAGATGGTTTCAAAAGTTCTTGTTTCAGTTAATAACCTCAATTTCTTAATTAACTACAATTCTTAATCTAACAACATCCAGATTATAAAAGAAATTATTCTCTAACAGCACAGGTAATGCGATGTTAACCAATTTGTATATAATAACTAACTTAGAAGTAAGTACACCACAAGCAATTATCATGTATCTAAGACTTGAAACAGATTCCAATTAATTATCAATCTAGTGATCATAACTGAGTTGGATAAGCAAATCAAATCTGATTCATAACCACTAGTGGTAACATTTTAATTTCTAAGGCCCAATACTATCTGCATTGTAAAAGATTACCACATTTTTCAATATTGCTGATACATCTGTTTGTCAAATTACACAATTTAGAAATGTACCAGTGCCCTAAACATAATTATGCATTTTAAAACTTGAAACAACCCTTTTATCAATTTAGGTGAACACATTTCTAAATCTCCTTGCACAGAGAATCTTTCATATCATTATTTGAAACTATAACTTTAAATCACCAGATATATTCTCATAATAGAAAACTTTTTCACACAGAAAGTCTGTTCTCATGGTTAAATATCAGTATTATTAATTATTTACTTGTTATAACCACATATAACAGTTCCAAATTTTATCACATCCCTTTAAAAACCCAATTCACATATATCAAAATCAGATTAAAATTTCTATAATATCATTTCTTACCACACAATGGTCTTCTCAAATTTCACAATCTAAGAGAATTTTTTGGGAACACAATGCAAGTTTAGAAATACAGAAACAATAATTTTCAGATGACATCTATTGCATTTCCAGACACAATATAGGAACTGTTGGTCTTATTACTTTTGGTATTATGTATTAATGTATTAATATATAAATACATGTATCACATATATTAATACATTAACATCCCAAATACACTTTATTTAGCTGTATATTCTTCAGCACCGCTACCTCTGGCCCAGGTATAGGAACTTTTGCCTGGCCATGAATGAACTTATGGAAGAAAGAGAAACTTAATTTTGCACCCACTTTTTCCAAGCTTCATCTTATACAAAAATGTCTAAAAGGATTTTTTTCGGACTCCCAAGGAAGATAAGAGCAGGAAAAAAATCCCTTTTAGTTTTCTAAGGGGCTCCTCCTTAGGTGGGGCCTGGCAGCCCCTTGAGGGCAAGGAGCCTACCCTTCCAAGCACTAACTAACCAGCCTTGTTTCTTTACAAGTTTCCTTTAGCTTCAGCTCTGATAACCTTTCAATGTGGAGGGTGGGGGAAGGGTGAGGCCAGGAGTAGCACATGGCAGCCAAGAGGAGCACATGGACTCCTGACTAGACAGGTAATCTCAAGCAGCTATTCTACAACCCTCCTAAATTCCTTATACAGGTTTTCTATCTCTCTTTTTCACAAATTTTACCTTTAAACTTTACCACAAGGACGGGCTACAAAGGTACTCAGGGGCACAGGACTGACCATCAGTCTGTGAATTTCTGTCCCTCTCCTCATTGCCCGGTGGGGAGGGCGATTTAAGTTTTTCCCTACAGTTCTCCTGCATTCTCTTCTAATCCGATCTGGGAGGAGAGGAGTTTGATTTAACTGCTCTAACTTTTACTGCAGCCCTAGTGAAAAGATCACAATGATTGTAATTCAAGTAAAACTTCACCCCCTTGCTCACTCCCAAAAACCTCTTTTGTACTTGAATCTAAGGGAATCAGGGACTGAGAAAAATGCGAGAGTCCCACTGAAGACTTTAACAGAGGTTTTAGCCAGAAGGCATTCATTGGGAGGAGGTGTTTTTTTTTAGCAAGAGTGAGCTCCTGGAATGACTTTACAATTTCAGGAGTTCTTTCTTCCCAAATTCAACTAACCAATTTCCAAACTTTTTAACAATTTAAAACCCAGAATTTGCCAAATTTTAACCAATTCCCCCTAGTTCCACGCTGGCCAAACGGGAGCCACAAGGAAGGGAGTCTGTTTCCCTAGTGGCAGCCTGATATCTCTGGCTGCCTATGTTTCAGATTTTTTTAAAAACAGAACATAGACATTTCACAATTTTGACATAGACACATGAACAGAGACAGACTCAAAACGTAACAAAATTCACGGTGTGTTTCGAATTGAAGGCTAAACAGGTCCCCTCAGAGGAAAGATTTCCTCCTCAAAGATACGACCCCCAATCTCTCTCACACCTCAACACAAAACAGAAAAAACAAATGGCATGAGTTGACTGAAGGTTAAGCAGGTCCCCTCGGAGGAAAGAAAAGTGAACCAGATTTCCTCCTTAGGGATAGGACCCTCAATCTCCCCACACCCCAACACAGAACAGAAAACCAGATGGCATGAGTTGACTGAGGGTTAAACAGGTCCCCTCGGAGGAAAGAAAAGTGAACCAGATTTCCTCCTTAGGGACAGGACCCTCAGTCTTCCCACAACCCAGCAGGAAGAGACCTGGCATCCCAGCCCTTCCACTCTGCCCACCTTCCCCTCATCAGGGGCATCGTGGTAACAGAGACCAGATGGCTAGCCCCAAACCAGAAAAGTTTACCTCTAGAGGGTTGAAAACCAGAATTCTCCATAGGCCGAAATGGGACAGGTCAGCAAAGAGCCCATTCTCCGAGACCATCACTCCACATCAGAGTCCTAGGAAAAGAAATCCCCAGGAGCCGGCCCTCTGAAGTGAGAGAAGGTGGATCGGGGGCAGAGACTCCCTGTTGAGGTCCAGAATTCTGTGTGTGCCTCCAGGGCGGTAACACGAAATACCGCCTCATCTCCCTGGGGCCTCCAAAATGTTGTACCAGAAGCGAGCAAGACACACCACAGAGTATAAGTTTAAAGTGGAGAATTTATTAGCTGGCGGCCATCGGGGTACGGCACCACAAATCAATGGCCTAGTTTATTTTTTAAGGTGTTGTTTTCTTCAGTATATTTTTCAGTATTTTTTTTGGGGGGGTCTCCTTTAGCAAGTCATTGACTTGTTTTTCATGGTTTTCTCACATCCTTCTCATTTCTCTTCCCAATTTTTCCCCTACTTCTCTAACTTGCTTTTCTAAATCCTTTTTGAGCTCTTCCATGGCCTGAGATCAGTTCATGTTTTTCTTGGAGTCTTTTGTTGTAGGCTCTTTGACTTTGTTGACTTCTTCTGGCTGTATGTTTTGGTCTTCTTTGTCACCAGAGAAAGATTCCAGAGCCTGAGACTGAATCTGGGTGCGTTTTCACTGCCTGGCCATATTCCCAGCCAACTAACTTGACCCTTGAGTTTTTCAGCGGGGTATGACTGCTTGTAGAGTTAAGAGAACTATGTTCCAAGACTGAGGGAATGTGCCAGCTCTGCCACACCAGCACTCCTCCTTCCCCAAGAACCCCCAACCTGAACTGGGCTTAGATCTTCAGCAGGCTGTGCACTCCAGCTCTGATCTGCCACTTAATTCCTCCCACCATGGAAGTAGCTGCAGCTGTAGTTCTGTAGCTGCCCCACCTCTGCTGCCCACAGGGCTGTAGCTGAACCAGGAACTCTGTCCAGTCCTGCAGCTTTTCCCACTAACCTTCTCTGTTGTCTTCGGTGTTTGTGGGTTGAGAAGTCTGGTAACTGCTGCAGCTCATGGATTCAGGGCGCTAGGGCATGCTCCGCCTGGCTCCTGATCTGGTTGGGTTGCGCTGCCCACGCTGGGCTCTGCTCCACACCACTCTGTTCTGTTCCCAGCTCCATGGGGGTAGACCTTACCCAGAGACAATCCAGGCTGTCCTGGGCTGGAGCACTGCTTCCCTCTGCTATTTTCTGGGTTCTGCAGTTCTAGAATTGGTTCAGAGCCATTTTTATAGGTTTTTGGAGGGGCTCGGCGGGGAGCTCACGCTAGTCCCTGCTTTCCAGCCTCCATCTTCTCATAATGAAATTTTCACAATTGACTCTTGTTCAGGTTAGAGCTGGCTCGCTGAAGTTGAGTGTCCCTGTGATTATAATAGCTTTTGATGGGATGATTCTTTTTTGTTTTATTTTTACTCATTCTTCCAAACTCTTTCAGGATTTCAAGTTCTACGATACAGCCAGGCTCTGCACACTTCTGGAGGGAATGTCTGGGGTGTTCTTATTGCTTCTTTGTATGGCTATTGAGTATCATGTTATTTTGGGATCTCAAGGACAGCTCAGGTTGATGAACTGAAAGCTTTCACTGCTCTCAAAATGGTTACTCTAAAAGTTCCTGACCTGGGTTTGGTTCTGAGCCGTATACTTATTTACTTGCCATATTTGGTGTTTCACTAGGCTGCTGTAGGACTCAGCCACAATCAGATAATTAGAAACCTCTACTGGTTCAGAGGGTGGAACTATAGAATTCTTTTTATTTTTCTAAAATTTCTGTTCTGGTTATTCCCATGCAGACTTCAGACTGAGCTTTAAACTAGAACTGTGATCCTTTTCAACTGCTAAGGACTGAGACACACAATTGCTGCTGTCTTCTGAACATTTTTTCCCTTGCTAGATACACTTAGGGCCTATGACTACACCTCACCTGGTAATGTTGAAGTAGGCAAAGGTTCATTCCTTAGCTCACCCTGTAACTATCACCTGGAACTATCTAGGTCCCACCGAACTGGTTTCATGTATTCAAATTCACATTGTTCAAATTTACAATTATATAAAATAGGGTAATTGGTTCCAGCCCAATGGAAATAGGCATTATGAATTTAAATAATGCAACCAATTCATGAGATTCATTATTCACAATAATTGGGGCCCAGTTGGAGGTAGTGAGTGAAAGAGCTGCCAACTGGCACCTGTTCCTGCATGTTATGAAATTTTAGGCTATTCAATGCTAGATCTGGGACCTCTTTTTGCCCTGGTTTATAGCCTTTTCATTTCATTGCAATGCTCTCTGTGAGGTTCTCTTTGTCCTATCCCACTACCTAGTGCAGGGGTGGGGAACCTGCCACATGTGGTCCTCAAGGTGCTCAAGTGTGGTGCTTTGACTGAATCCAAACTTCATAGAACAAATCCCCTTAATAAAAAAAATTTGTTCTGGAAAACTTGGATTCAGTCAAAAGGCTACACCCAAGAACCTAGAAGGCCACATATAGCTTCGAGGCCACAGGTTCCCCACCCCTGACCTAGTGTAAACTAACCTCTCTGCTTATCTAACTTTGCTAACCTGGACTGGAAAAAATTACTCAATTTTTTCTATTGGATTTCCCAATCAGTGTTCCATCTGCTACATTTTCTAGATCTATTTAGGAGAGGTTGTCTGATATTTTTGAGTGGGGAGGATCCAATATACTTCTTCCTGCTATTTAGCTATCTTGGTACTGCCTCCATTGCATTTTTAAGTTTCTTATTCACAAAATTAAAAATTTCATTCTTTCTGCTCACTCCACAGATAATACTAATGCTCTTCCCTCTTGGACTTCATGTAGCACTTTGTTCTACAATATTCTAATCCACTTATCTAAAATATTCCATATTATATTTTAAATACCCTATCATCATATTGGAGTGTGACCTCAATAAATTTGTATAACTTTTAATTTCTTAACTATACTTTTATCTCTGGTACCACAGTAGTACCAGTATTAATGTTTATTGATTGAATCAATTCACAAGTAATGCAGGCGGAGGCTGATTAGAAAAAGCTTTAAATTTGGAGTCAGGAACACCTGAATTCAAACCTTGCTTTAGATGCATATCAGCCATGTCATTTGTTGTTCTTAAAGCCTCAGTTTTCTTATCTGTGAAATGATGATAATAACTCACAGGAATGGTGTGAGGAAGAAATAAGGAAATATATTTAAGTGTGTCTTAGTGATTGAAGCACATTTATATTAGCTATTACTTTGCTTTCAGTTTTCAGCATTTTAGGTTTCCACTAGAACTTGGTCTTTTAAAGAAAGCTCCTATAAAGTAGTTCCATTTCTTATACACTTTTAAAGATATCAAAAATTATTAAATAGATATTCATGTAAGTTCACTAAAAGAAAGAATATGTAGTAACCTATCAACCAGACCATCAGAATAATTTGCTGAATGGTGCCTGTATGCATATGCATCTTTTTCAGCAGGACTCAGGCTTCAATGCTTTAAACAAATGACCCTTTTCATTGGTATTTTGAGCTCTGTTCTCTACCTGCTACCCATAGTGACCCTGCTATCCTGATTGGGCTTTTGGATCTCCCTTGGCATTCTTGAATTAACCAAGGCTTTTCATGGATTAGCCTTCTGATTACCCTATTCATACCTTTGTGTCACAGATTCAGACTGTGACTGATTTAAGACTCTTGGATTTTTGCCTGATCCCTGAGCCTTGACAGCAATCATTGATTTGTTTAATTACATTGGAATTTTGCTAAAACTTTGAGATTTCACTATAGAGTAGAATTTGGCATAGCACAGGTCTGTTCTGGGCCCTACCTAAATGGCTGATTTTTACTGTTTTGTTTTTTTAAACAAGTATCAAACAGATATCTTCATAAATAAAGCACTTCTTATTATAAGTGGGAATATAAGTATACCAAAGCTCAAATATCATCTCTTTTTTTGTTAAATTCTTTGTCAATTTCTTTTCCAAAAAAAAATTTATAATATTTTTATTTAGTCATTTCAGTCATGTCTGCCTATCTGTGATCCCATTTGGGGTGTTCTTGACAAAGATACTGGGGTGTTTTGCCATTTCCTTATCCAGCTCATTTTACAGAGGAGGAACTGACCAAACAGTGTTAAGTGACTTGGCAAGGGTCATACATCTAGTAAGTGTCTGAGGATGGATTTGAACTCATGAAAATGAGTCTTCCTGATTCTAAACCCAGTGCTCTATTCACTGTGCCACCTAGGTTCCAGTAGTATTGTAGACAGTCATACAATTTTAGCCTATTGTATGAGAGATTTCCATTTTGATGAATTGTTCAAAAACTTGAAGTCTTTCTTTTGACCATCATTATGTGAGAGAGGTTTATATTATTTCTGCTCGACAGAGCTCACAGGAAAATATCACTGAAATGATGAAATTGAATTTTTTCCAACTTTTCTTTCTACTTAAATTCATCTCTAGCATTATTTGAAGTTTTGGATAAAAGCAGATTGTAAATATTTTAAAGCATCTTGTTTCTCATTATCTTGTTTTTAAAATTAATCAATTTTTTGGAGAACTTTTTAAAAAAAATGCATTTAGGACTACTGTGTTTCATTTCCAAAGCTCTTTTAAATGTTCATGCATGGAAATGAGTGAGGATGTTTATTCTCTTGTTCATTCATTTAAATAAATAATTATATTTTCTCAGCGATGAATACATTAATAACAATTGATCAAAGGAGCTATAACCCTCAAAAAACTGTAAATGATAAAATATACTGGTTTATAATTTATTTCTTGCTGTAAGCTAGTTTTTGTACTTAACATTTGGGCATGCCTGAATTATGTCAGTAATGTTTTATCCAAACCATTTCCTTAGAAATTAAACCCATCATTTAACCTTTTTTTCTTTTAATATGATTTCATTTAAAAATAGATTGGATTTGACTGTAAAGCATGCAAAACATCAATAAGCCAGATTTTTATCCTGCTTCATTTTGCTGCACAAAGAAACATGGGATCAGAATGTAATGAGCAAAATACCATCTTTTATTTTGTACTAGATAGAGTTGTTTTTTTTTTTTTATTTTAAAGAATCATATGAAAGCATAGATTTGGACTTGGCGTACAATGCCACTGAACTGAATCTAAAAGCCAATTCTTTTAGTAAGAAATTATTTAAAGTTATTTTACTCTCTGAAGCTAGCTTTTCAGATATTTTAGAGCATTTGTTTCCTAAAGCCAGTTTCTACCACAGTCATTACTCACCCAAGAACTTTGACTGGTAAGAAGACATGCATACTTCTATATTTGAAGAATTCTGTCACTCACTAAAGATGCTTCTTTTTACTATTAGAGGAATTAACCTGAGGCATAGCAATCAACTGCCTACCCCTGGAAATTATTCTCAGCTAAGAAGACTTTCTTTCTCAAGCTAGGTTCTTTCCTCAGCTTAAATGTCCATCATTGTTCAAGGTAGCTTCCCTTTTAGGATTTGATCAATTACCCACAGATAAAGATGTCAATTCTCCCCTTGTGTAAAACATGCAATTAGCTATTATGTTGTGCCCTTATTGAGACAAATGTAGTCAGTAGAATGCATTGGTGTTTTTAAAGTAAATGGCCTCATTGTTTAAAGAAAACATTTTTGAAGTCTAATTTCATTAATTGTTTTATTTCACTTAGGGAATACTAAGTTTCCTACTTTCTCCCCACAGTGGCTTTTCTGTTACTAACTCATTTGCAAACTTATCCACACTTGTTGATGTGTTTTGAAGCCTGCAGTTTCTTTTGTTCTGTATTAGCATTGATTTTGAATATAAAAGGAGAGCTAAAAGAATGCATGATTCAGAACTTATTGGAATGGAAAGCACATTCAAATACCCATGATATTATGAGAGAAAACTTTTTCAATAACTACCTAATAAAATACATTTTCTTTGCTCTCTAAGGTAATCAGGGCACAACAGGCAATAGGAGAGCATTTTGTATACAAATAGTTCCAGAGGAGAGTGCGGTGCAAATATCGAAACTCCTTTGCACTTATAACATGTTCTTTATTTTTTTTCTTTTTATCTTTGTTTTTTTTTTTTTATTTAGCATTGTATTAAAGCAGAGGTAAGGAGCACAAGCAATATGACAATGATATAGGTGATATATGAATGTCACATATGACAAAATCGATATTTTGATTCTTAAGTTGAACACTCAGACTTCATAAATAAATAATATTAGATGAAATTATTTCATGTACAACTCTGGAAATCAATAAAGTGTTCCAAAACACCAGGGACACTCACACATTGGCAGTGGTTAAGTGGGTCTTTGGACAATATCTCTTACTTTTTATATATTTCTCTGGGAGTTCCACTTTGGTCACAATTCTATATTTTTAAGTAAAGGGAAGCGTTTGCTTTCTTCCTGTCTTTTAACAATAACAGCTGATTCCAGAAGTTTTGCATTTTACAAGGCAATTTAAATATCATATAACTTGATCCCCGTAACTACACTATGATGGGAGCATAGCAGAAATTATTATCCCCATTTTACAGATATATAGGTTCATTGATTTAGATTTTAAAGATCTCAGAGGCCATAATATCCAACTGCCTTTTACAGAAAAAAAGAAACTAAGGACCAGTGAGTTTATGATGAGGAAACTATAGTTCTGTGATTTGTTCAAGTTCACATAGACAGTAAGTAAATGGTAGAGCTAGTAATAAAACACAGTCCTTCCAAATCCCAATCCAGGGTTCTTTCTGCTGTGTCATAGTCCTCCTAGCAAAGGGTTTCTTAACTTGGGTCCATGGACTCCTAAGGCTTCCAGAATACATTTTAGGAGGTCTGTGCAAATGGGTAAGGGAAAAAATAAAATTCTATTTTCATTAGCCTCTAATTCTAATTTAGTATTTTTTGAATTATTAATGGAGTCAACCAATATTACTCAAAGAAGGGGTCCATGGGTTTCACCAGAGTGCCAAAGGAGTACATGACATTAAAAAAAAAAAAAAAGCTAAGAACTTTGTATTATTGGGACTGCGGCAATTTTTTATCTTTAAGGGATAGGTGGCAGGACGTATGAGTGAAGCTATTTAAACACTATTCCAGGGTTCCCTCTATCTCCTCCAGTCTGTAATTTTTACAATACCTTCAATATATTTGATGGCTGATTCCTGATTTCTATTTGGTTCACTGTTAGTATATGTTTGTAGGTGAATTTTCCTATTCTAAGTGGTGATAACTTTAAATGTTTTACCACCAACTTGGGACAAATGCCAGAATTAGATAAATGGCATTATGTTAAAGCTGAAGATTTTCAACTAAAACTATTAAATCAAAAGAGGAAGAAGCATGGTGGCTCCAGGATAAATGACACCGCCAGAACAGGTGAGAATAATTTTCATAATCTGACACAGGTGAGTGGCCCCTGCATAGTTATCATTTCAATTTTCACATGAGCTCACAGAGGCAAAGCAACAACTCAGTAAGCAGGTCTGGTTGGAATTACCTTTGAAATCATTACTGAAGTCATAGCCTCCAGTCTTGAGAACTTCTCCCACATTTAAAAAAGCCTATTTAAATTCTTCTCTATTTAAATTTAGCCCTCCTGGCACAAGCTTTCAACTCTGGAATCCCTACCAACCTGTCTGGAGACATAGAAGGTCTGGTTGATCAGTATACCTGAATTATAGAGGCTGAAGGTTTGTGGAGCCTTTTTTGTGCCAACCACTCAGAGTGAAAGAGTTGATCTAACTGATTTATTTCAGCCTCCTTCATCCTCACACCTCTTTTCTTTGGCTTTGCTTATCTTATAATATCTGGAGCTAGAAGGGCCTAGAGAAGCCAGTTATTTTAACCATAATTTAAGGCTTGAGAAAATGGTAGTCCAGAAAAGTCTTGTGATTTCCCACCTTCATGAAAAAGGAAATATTTCAGCAATCAAGTATTAGCTTTATATTCATGCTGAGTAGTGGGTAATCTTGGAGGAAATTATCAAAAATCAATTACTGTATCATATAGGTGACCTTTTGGTATAATAACTTTACATAATATTATGCAATTCTATCTCCTAATTCCAATTCTCCTTCAATCCAATGGGAAGATACAGATTACCCCATAGTTTTATTTTTAAATTTTTTTTTCAATTATACATGAAATTGTTTAATATTTTTAAAAATAGTTCCAAATTATCTCCCTTACTCTTTCTTCCTCATTGAGAAGGCAAGCAATTTGGTATAAATTATTTATCTGCAGTCACACAAAATATATTTCCATTTTAGTAATACTGTGAAATAGCAAAAAAAAAATTAAAATATAGTTTGATTTGCATTAATATTCCATCAGTTCTTTCCCTGGAGGTGGATGGTATTTTTCATCATGAGTCATTCAGAATTGACTTAGATCATTGTACTGCTGAGAATAGCTAATCAATTGAAGATTGATCAATCTTCACTGAATCAATCACTGAATAATATTTCAGTTACTGTGTACAATTGCCTCCTCGTTCTATTCACTTCATTTCCCCCTTCGATCCACTACTAGGTCTGTATCCCAAAGCAATCATATAAAATGGAAAAGGATCAACATTTACAAAAACATTTTGATACCATCTCTATTTGTGGTGGAAAATTATTGGAAATTAAAGATATGCACCATTTTATAGCACTTTCAGCATAGTTGCAAAATGTTCTCCAGAATGGATGGACCAGTTCACAACTGCACCAGCAGTACATTAGTGTCCCAATTTTTCAACATCCCCTCCATTTGTCATTTTCCTTTTGTCTTACAATAATAATATAATAGGTGTGAGATCATACCTTAGAATTATTTGAATTTACATTTTCCTAATCAATAGTGATTTAGAGCTTTTTCCATATCCATTGATAAATTTGATTTCTTCCTCTGAAATTGCTTGTTTATAACTTTTGACCATTTATCAATTTGAGAATGACTTTTATTCTTATAAACTTGATCCAGTTCTGGATTATTTATTTGAGAAATGAGGCCTATCAGAAAAACTTGCTATAAATTTTTTCCACAGCTTTCTGTATGCCTTCTAATCTTGGCTGCATTGGGTTTTTTTGTGCAAATTCTTATTGATTTATTGTAATAAACTTATCGATTTTACATGCCATAATGCTCTCTATCTTTTGTTTGGCCATAAATTTTTCCATCATTCATAGATCTGACAGGTAAACTGTTCATGTTTACCTAAATTGCTTATGGTGTCACACTTTATGTAAAAATCATATACCCATTAATACCTTATCTGAATATGATATGAGATGTTTATCTATACCTAGTTTCTGCAAAACATCTTTCCAGTTTTCTCAGCATTTTTTGTCAAATAGTGACTTCTTGTCCCAAAAGTTTGGATCTTCAACTTTATCTAACACTAGATTGAGATGCTAATTAAATACAATGTTTTATGTACTTAATCTATTCCACTGATCGATCAGTCTAATTTTAGCCATTACCAGAGTTTTTTTCATGATTTGTTAATATTCCCAGGAGTTTTCATTTTGGGATCTCTCTCTGGAAGTGATCAGTGGATTCTTTCATTTCTCTTTTACCCTCTGGTTTAAGAATATCAGGGCATTTTTCCTTTATAATTTCTCGGAAGAGATATCTAAGCTCTTTTGTCAATCATGGCTTTTAGGCAGTCCAATAAATCTTTAATTATCTCTCTTTGATCAATTTCCTTTCTCAGTTGTTTTTTCAATGAGATTTCACTTTTTCTTCATTTTTTTTCATTCTTTTAATTCTGTTTGACTGATTCTTGATGTCTCATAGAGTCTCTGGTATCTACCTGTCCAATTCTAATTTTTAAAAATTATTTTTCTTTAGTGAGCTTTTGTACCTTCTTTTCCAGTAGATCAATTCTACTTCTAAGGAGTTTTTCTCTTCAGTGAATTTTTGTACATCTTTTTGTTCCAATGTGACCAATTCTGTTCTGTAGGAGTTTTTTCTCTTCAGTGAATTTTTGTACCTCTTTTAGCATTTGGCATATTTTGTTTTTTTATGTTCTTATTTTCTTCAAAATTGTTGTGTTTCTAGTTTACCAAACTGTTGACTCTTTTTTATAAGATATTGTCACATCACTCTCATTTATTTTTCCAATTTTGCCTTTACCACGCTTATTTGATTTTGAAAATCCTTCTTTCATCATTCCAGGGCCTGAGTACAATTCACATCCTTCTTTAAGGCTTTGTGTGCATCTGCTTTTATTTTATTGTCTTCTGATTTTGTGTTTTGAACTTCCCTGTAACCATAGTAACTTTCTATGGTTGGGTTCTTTTTGTGTTGTTTGCTCATTTTGCAGCCTAATTCTTGACTTTTAACTTTATATTAAATTTGGCGCTGCTCTCAGGGTGGGGAGTTCATTGTCTCAAGATTCACATATATCATACTGCTGTTTTCAGAGCTAGTTTTAGGTATCTGTAAATCATCATTTATTTTAAGGTGGTATGATCTAAAGAGAGGTGTGGTCATTGCTTTCCTGGTCTGTGATCTGGGGTATGTATGAACCCAAGCACTCTTTTCTACCCTAGAACTGTTACTAGGTGTATTGGCAATCAAGATGGGCTTTTAGAGCTTATTCAACCAAGTCCCCTTGAAGAGTTTGGCATTTTGTTTCCTTGATTAAATTAGGATACCTTGATGACCTCCTTTCCTCAAGGGAAAGCCTAGTTTACATGGATTTGACTGACATATTTGTGACATCAGAGGATTTCAGAACATGTGGGTTTATGTAGCATTTTTGTGATGCTTTTAGGTCACATGGGTGAGTCGCATGTGTGATTCACCTTTGACCATGAACAAGATATATAAACCCAGAAGTTGGCTTTCTCCTTTCGAGCTCTGAGCCACAGCAGGAGTGGCACGTGACTCTGGGCCAGCTGTTGCTATGAGCTTCCCGACTTTGGAGAAAACTCAGATGTTGATGCTTCTCTGGTAACTATATATTGTGATTTTGTCAGATGGAAATCTGTCTGTTGACTCATGTTTATTTGCTCTATTTGTATTTGCTCTGAAGCTCAAGGTGCTGGCTTTTCCCCCTGAGCTGAGTGAATGATATTTGTATGTTGGATTAAAATAAGATTGTTAACCCCTTAAGGTTGCTTCCCTTAGTAAAGCAGATCAAAAGATCATGTACTAGCAGTGTTCTTGTTGTTGGGCTTGTGTTGGTTTTCACCCCCACAGCAGCTGCTAGCCAAATTGTTGAACCACTAGGGTACCCTCTCCTGCTAGTGTTCCTCCTTACCTTGGAACTGTGACACAGAATTGCACATGGACAATGCAAGATAGGCCTGCTCCAAATCCTAACAAAGGGGCCCCTTCTGAGTAGTTTTCCAATCCCATTATAATCTAGGGGCTTAGAGCTCCAGAAGACACTGCCAATCCAGTCACCCCCATGGTCTATTGCTGCCTTGCAAGTATGGCCTGGTCTGCCGTGGTCTACCCTGGACTCTATTCAATTCTCATTCCAGTGAAACGGACCTTTCCTGAAGACCTTCTAAGTTGTCTTGGGCTGGAAAATTATTTCAACCTATCCTTTTGTTGTTTCTTAGGCTTTAGAATTTGTTTTGTAGTGTTATTTTAATGTTTGGAGTAGATTTGGGGAGAACTCAGGTGAGTCCTCTGTCTTTACTCAGCCTTCTTGCTTCACCCTCTCTATGGATTTATTGAGGTGCTTTCTTCTAATTTATTGGCTGGAAGGACATTAATCAGGTTTGGTATGAGCATGAAAACACTAAAGATGCCAACTGCCCCAAGTTGGATGGCTAACTAAGTCCACCAAAAAAGTAAAATGTTATTCTTTCAAAAAGAGAGGCAAAAAGAAATACACTAGCAAGACATGCAAGTTTAGCTAGTTAAGTATTTTAAAGATTATTTCAAATAGGGAATTATTTAGGCATTTAAAAGAACAGGGAGAGAAATTATACTGTGGAGAAAGCTACACAGGGCTAGTAATTAGAAAAGGTAAATTTTAATTGGGATTTGTCATAGGTGAGTGTGTTGAAAGGAAAAAGATCAATACTCATTGCCTTGAGTGCTTTGCTTTGCATTGTCTTGCTAATCTTTTATCCACTATAATCACTAGGATAAGAAATAACTGTGTGAGTTATAGTAAAGATATAGTCCCTGGAGAGAAAAAAGAACAAACTGTATGTGATCAAACAGAAATTCCTCCATTAGTTGAGCTAAGGAGTATAACTACATAACAATAATCCTTGTAAGGAGTGTAATATGTGACTATAATCATTATAATAGTTTGTGACTGTATTAATAATCTTGACTATATTAATAATCTTTATTTCAAAATGTAGTTGTTTAACCCTGAGCTTCTTGCACAAAAGCATACTCTCTTTAGCAATAGTTTGCATGAGTCAGAGAACAAATTTGCATAACAGCAGCCCCTTTTGTCTCTTTTTTTCACCAAACATGAATCAAGAAGCCTATAAATAACTGTGAATTTTTTATCTCAGGGTCTAAGACCAAACTGGATGTACTGTAGAGCCCATCATTGTTTCTCTTAATAAAGGGTGGTTTCTTTGCCCAGAAAGTCTTCCCAGTTTCTGTTTTACAGAGTGTGTGAGTATGTACGTGTGTGTGTGTGCATGTGCACAAAGGATTGTGAATTCTTCAAGTGTGCGTGTGCACACACATACATACATACCCACACAAATTTGAAGAATTCACAATCCTTTGTGACTCAGATACCTTATTAAAAAAAATCTATTAGCTTTTCCTGAAGGTGCCATGATATCCAAGCGTCATATGACTACAGGTTTAGAACTAGAAGGGACAGTCCAGAGATTTTTAATATCTTGACCAAAGTCATGTCAGCAATATAATGTATGTCAAATCATTTGTAACATGTAAAGCTTATGTAAGTGTAAAATATAGTTTAATCTCTAGCTAATGTATAGTGACTAGCTTTGAGGCTACAAATAAACCACTTCACTTATCTGACTCTTTTTTATGCTCCTATAAAATGATCAAGGTGCACCAGAAAGATTCAAAGCTTTCTTTCAGTAGCTGAATATTCTAATTCTGTAGTGGCACATTTAAAACAAGACTTAAAATAATGTCTAAAAATTGCAAGAAGCCAAGAAAACAAAAGCACAAAATGTTATGTTGGCCCAATTCTCAGAAATCTGAACAAGGTGAGAACTGTAGTAAACTTATATCCCGATATATATTGGCTTTTTAAGTGGGAATTTTTTCTTGCTCTGCTTTTTACTTTTCTGTGAAGACATTATTTAAAAGTTTACTTCAGTTTAGTGCAATTTGTTGACCTTTTAATACTCTATATCACCAGTGAAGATGTTAGGTAAATGCAGACTTTCTTAAAGGAGTTCAGTACATGACCTTGGGTGTCTTCAGACAGTCAGCTCTACTTCCTTAGTCATCTCCATAATCTATTCCTTTTAGGTTCTCTGGTGTATAACTCTTACAAATTCTACCTACTATTTAAGTTAAAAATTAATTTCAGAGAGAAATATAAAAATTTACTTTTCAAAGAAAAATCTAACACATATAGAAGAAAAGATACTGTGCAGTAGGATATTCAGGAGGTATAAAACATGCGGGCAAATTGTTCTTATTTCAGTTTTCTATGGATATTTCAGAGTCAGGATTCAAGATCTTATTGGATGGATATCTTATAACATTTTGTATTTATCAATGTCATTTTTGCTTTTTGAAACAAGGCTATTTGGTGTATTTATTTGATTTGAGGGAATATATAGTTTGTGGTTGTTGGCAAGTTTTATTCATCCTCTACCCCACCACACACATTTTCAATACATCTTTTGATCTCAAATTAAAAACAAATATAGGTATATTTGTATGATAATGATGATGATGAAGGCAGCGATAATGACTATGACAACAATGGCTTTGATGATGATGACGATGATGACAATGACGTTGGTGACTGTGTTGTACTGTTACATGGAACAAATGAGATTTAAAAAAAAAGCAGCAAGGATAGAAACTATTTACAACACCCACTAACAAAACAACTAAGTACCAACAACAAACAACACCCTATAAATTGTGGAAATCAGCTTTATTTTTCTAAAACTCAAAGTCTAAAATGATCCTTGCTGCCAGTACTCTCAGTTCACCAATATCTAGAACAGTTTATTGACCTGAAATTTGTACGCTCAGTTCACAGCAGGTTACTAATGTTGCTTAGATTATCCCAATTTTGCTTTCTCGTCTTGCCTAATGTTTACCTCCCAGGCATGTGCTATTGAAAACACTATTGTAAAGCTTTATCCATAATTCTAGTTTAAACCCTGGGCCAGTTGGAAATAATTATCAAAGTATTTCCAATTATGACAAGCATTAAATTCCCCCTCTCTAGATCCCACTTCTTGCCTTGGGATGTTAGGAAGAATAGACATATATATTGGGATAGTTGAGCTATTTCCTCCTAATGCTCTCAGGATTTTGCAGTAGACCAGAGAGTATAACTCCCATCCATTCTTCTGAGAGGAAAATCATTGTTTATTTTCATTATTGTAGAAATTGTATTAATGAATTGAAAACTGTTTCCATTAAAACATTTCACATAAATAAGATTCACAAAGTAGCTATTATTTTTGCATTTTCCATATATATGTCTAAGCATTTTTGTATATCCTAAAAAGATAGATCTTTTCTTTGACCCAAACAACTCATGGGTCATAAGAATATAATCGATTTACTGATGATAATTCTAACTACATATAGTGTATATATTTAAAGAAACAGTACTAATCATTTGATCAAATATATGAATACATGCATATAAGAATTATATATTATATGTTAAGCATATATATGTATAATAAATAAATGTGCACATTTATTTCATATGTATATATGAATCTTTCTTATATACACAAAGTGCTTTTATATATGCATAATTATTCAAAGAAGGACAAGGGTGGGTCCTATTTTCTTAGATTAAAATAATCATATTAATAGATATATCTATATAATTTTTGTATATATATGGAATATTAATGTATAAGCAAATATCTAAGCACTAATTTCATATGAAAAATACATATGCATGCATATGTGTATAAGCGTATATACATACCATACGACACATATAACCAAATACACAGTGCATACATAAATATATGTTTATTTGTGTATGCTAGTAGTTTTCTACAGTTGTTAAAACTAGATATATAGATATTTGTATATGTGTATGCATGTATATACATACACACACACACACACACATATATATATATAAAGATACATATATACATATACAGGTACACATATATGTATACAAGGAGCATGTGATAGAGGAGACAGATAGATAGTCAGAGAAAAGGAACCAGCAAAAAGTGTTAGAGATAGGTGAAAGGACTATGTGTTTCTGTAGTGTAGTTTTGCAACTGTTCCCATAAGGGAAATGAAATATATTCTGGGTGAGTGGTAAGGTAAATAAATTCAGAGGTACTCTAGGAAATCACTTCTTCCTTCATTGTTTCTTTTTCAGAAACACAGAAAATATTTTACCAATTAATCAAAGCAATCATTTCACATATATTTTCAATTTTGCCATAAAACACCCCCTCCTAATATACTAAACAGCACATATATGTATATGTGGTACTAGCCACTGCATTTTTCCATTACATTCCCAAGTTAATAACAATGCTAAAATCTTTTCAGAATTTTGTCGAGCATGATCTATATAGCTATTATATATTTTACACTGATACTAAGAAATTTTTTAAGAGATGGCCTTGCTGTGCTAGAAAATAATTACTTTTTTTTTCACTTTTCACAAGATTTATCAGATAACATCCTATTTCCCCTTAATCCATAACAGATTGCTTGTGGATCTCTCAAACAAGGTTTCATGTAAACTGTTTTCAAATCTACTGATATTTCCTATTTGTATCATGACTTTTGTTAATGGGATTGCTACACCTCTTTTAGTGTTCAAGAGTTCTGGTATCCTTCATCTTCCTAGGCTAAAATTAGCAAGTGCCATTTTATGTGGAGAAATTCTTAGATTCACAGATTATTAGAGTTTGATGAAAGATTAAAAGAAAATAAATGAGAACAGATGAGTATACAATACATAGAAGCAAAGTACATATTATCAGAAAAAAACAAAAAATCACTCCTACCAGAGTAAGGATGCACTATTTAGAAATCTGGTGAGAAAAAGGCAATGCAGTTTGTCTCAAATTAGGATTATACCATGATCTCATATAATGTACAACAATAAATGTAAAATAATTAAATGACCTAGATATCAAAAGTCACATGATAAGTTAATTAGCAGAACAAGAATGAACTAACCTTTACCATTTTGGATAAAAAGAGTTCATAACCAGAAGAAAAGAGATCTCACACCCAACAAAAATATCTTTTCATTATGTAAAATGGGAGATGTTTTGCACATACAAAATCAATACACTTAAAATTCTCAAGTGAAAAAGTTAACTAGGAAAACTTTTGCAGCAGGTTTCTATAGTAAATGTCTGATATACAAAACATATAAGAAATTACTAAAGTCTATATATTAAAAAGAGCTAATTGCTGATAGATAAATGATCCAAAGATATGAACAGGTATTTTCCAAATTAGAAATCTAATTGATTAATAGCTATTTGAAAAAAAAAAGTTCCATATCACTATTAACTAGAAAACTGACAATTAAAACCACTTTGATGTTTCAATACAATTCTAAAATAACCATTGAAGATGACATAAAAGGAAAATATTAAATATCTCATCCCCTCTGAAACATTTGACACTTCTATCTACCCTTTACTACTGGATACTCTTTTCTCCCTATATTTTTTAGCACTGCTTTCTTATATGTGTAATAATTTCTCAGTCTCCTTTGCTTGATCTTCATGCAGGTTATGGCCCCTAAAGAGCAATGTCCCTAAGTTTCTTTCTAGGTTTCTCTTATGTTCCTCTACTAGACCATCAGCTCCCATGGATTCATATTTTATCCCAGAATATGTGGAGGGAAGTTAAGATTAAGAAGACTGAATAGTTAGGAAGAGCACAGCTTGTACAGGACACTCAATAGCAAATAGAGGGTTTTGAATATGATCCTTGATGTAAAAAGGAAAGATTGGTGATTATTAGGGCTTGACATGGTCAGACCTATACTTAAGGAAAATTGCTTTGGATAGTTGAGAAAGGACTGGAATGGAATTTAATTTGAGGCAGGAGAACCATGTTAAAAAAAACTATCTCTAATAATCAATATGTGAGGTTATAAAAGCCAGTTCTAGGGTGGTAACTCTGTTAGTGAAGAAGAGGGGACAGATACAAAATATTTTGTGAACATAGAATCAACAAAATTTGGCAAAAGAATTGATATATGAAGTGAATGTGAGAGAGAAGTCAAGGTTGATATTGAATATGTGAGCTAGAATGAATGAGAGGATGGTGAGGTCTGTGAAAGTAATAGGGAAATTTGAGGTGTCCTTGATAGTGTTTTCCTTTTCCTTTATTTTGCTGTGTAGTATAATGAAGTGCATTTTGCTTTGATCTGATGGTTTCATGGTTGTTCAAGTGAAGACAATGTTAATAAGGGATTGTAAGTCATGTTTTTGGTAGCCTTTACAAAATTTTGCAAAATGTTATACAAATTGAAAATACAGCAAGAACAAAAAAAATTTAAATTTCATACTCAACACCTGAGTGGGTAATTCATATAGCACTACTTTCTTGGGGAGAGTAGGCTTACAAAAAATTCATATCCTAATGTGGTGTCACTGCTGGATGATCACCCATCTCAGTTTTCTCTCAAGTATGTCTCAAATATCTATTCTTGATCTTCATGGATTGAAAATTTAAACATAGGTGAACACAAAACCTTTCAAAGGCTCTACTATTGATCTCCAGGTAGATCATTCAGCTGACCTTTTGAAACTCGTAAGGTCAAAGCCTCCATTCTTCTTTGCAGAAAAAAGAAACAAACAAAAACTTGGGCAAAGAACCCACCTTATTCAATCGTTTGCATTGGTTATAATATTATCTCTCACTAGATTGAAGAAGTAAAAGCAATAGAAGAGATAAGGTTGATGAGTATCTTTTCAGTGTACTCCTAGTTCTGGTTACATAGTTAATCAAAGTGTTCTTCATGTGTTAAATAGCCTGGAACCAGTTATAGAGTATCTACGCATGTTCCAAAGTTAATATGGGAACTGAATTACCAAGAACTCTGAAACATGCTTGTAAGAGCTAAATTCATTTTCCAGTGCTGCCCTACTCCTACCACATCTGCTTTCTTTATAGTTTGTAACTCTAGTGCCTAGCACATAATAAGTGCTAAATAAATGATTAGAAAAATTGATTATGCTGAGAGTTGCCTGGGGGTGCTGAGAGGTTAAGCTACCTGCTCAAGATCTTACAGTTAAGTATGTCAGAGGCAACACTTGAACCAAGGTGTTCTTGACTGAGGGGCAGTCCTTTATTTCCTCTAATATACATAGATTTATACATTTTCTATAATCTTATCTAAATTGGTAATTAGGTAGGTAGAGGAGAGAGAGAGGCAGAGACAGTGCAATAACTATCTGTGTATTTGTCAATAATCTGCCACAAATTTCTTCAAGATATCCTGCAAGATGTTGACAAATATTTTAGAGAAATTGAAAGATGCATCTCCAGTATATTGTATATTTTAAAATATACTTAACCCTATAATTAAGGGGGAAAATGGTATGATTTTCTGTAGCAAAAACATTGTTACTTCACATTATTTCTTATCTAAGTAGTAGTAAACCATTAAATAATTTATTCTAGATTCTAGAATTTTGTTATGGATAAATACTCTCTATAATCCTTCCTTTTATCTAATGTTAAAATTTCTTACATTCACTTGCTGCATCCTTTCTTTTCTCCATATCTGATCAAAGATTTTGAGCCCTAGTTTGACAATCACATCTGAAACATATTGGAAAATTCATAGATGCAATTTCTCTGAGACTGAAGGCATAAGCTACTCTAAAGAGACAGGTATATAGTTATAGTGTTTTACTCAAGGGTGAGATAGTTTTTATTGTGGTGATGATGGTGGATTTTTCCTGATTTCCTTCCTGTGTAGACATTTTCTTATGTTTTTCTCTTTACAAATGTTTTTACATTTGACAAACACCTAATAAAATGAGAATTTCTGTATAAAAAGTACAACAGAAAAAGGGAAATTTTGCATGAAACTATTATGTGTATGTTCAACCTGTAGATTTATTGGGTAGATTTCAAACCTATCCTGCTATTTGTGCTTCTTCTGACCTTCCTCTTATTGTCCAAATCATTTAACTCTTCTATGACCAGCTTTGTTGCTTTTCTTCCTTTTCTTTTGCTTCCTTTGTCTTTCTCTCCTTTCCTTTCCTTCTCTTTCTTTTTTCACTTCCTACCCTGTTCTTATACCTCCTTTCCCTTTTATTCCAACCAATTAAAAATAAGCTGTTATGGCAGAGCCAAGGTGGTGCTGTGAAAGGGACTACTGTAGCTCTCTAACAACTTCTGTCAGATACGTCTAAAAAAGTGAATCTGAGCATATTTGAGAGAGTTAGAAGCTACTAGTAGACTAAGAGGCACTGAAGCACTGGACACACGGATTGGCACCAGACCAAATCAACTGGGAATGGCAGAGGAATCCAGCCAACATGCCGGTCTGGAAGAGCCCTGAGCAGGCAAATCGCCAGAGCAGGAAGAGTCCTGGGACAGAAGCAGTGGCTACAGCTGCCATCAAGCCCCAGGCCTTTCAGCCTAGGACAGGAGTCTGTCACAGCTATGGGAGACACCAGGGCAGAGCCTGTGGCTATGGGAGCAGCTAGCCTGGAGGCCTCCAGCCCACAGTCTAAAGGTTTGAAACTTGCCTCCTTGAACTTCTGGGAGCCATGATGGCCAGGTAAAATGGTTCTCATCCCTCCCTTGAATAAACCCTGAGAACACTAGCTCAGGAGAAACAGAAGGGGGTGTTCAGTAGCAAGAGAAGTTGGGGAGAAGGCCTTTCATGTGGTGGCAGAAGACAAGTGCAGGAAGAGAGGTGTCCCAGCAGGCCTCCCCTCAGCAGAACAATGAGAGTAACTGAGTCCCAGTGGCTGGAGCTAACAAATATTAATGCCAGGACCCTAGACATGGCTTTGCACAGCCAGGGGAAGTGGCAGACACCAGCGCAGACAACAGCTGAGACCATCCATGGTGTAGAGCAGTCCTGGTGAAGAGGAGTGTCCCAGCAGCCAGACCAGCCATCTCCCACACCTCACGAAACCAGAGGTCATACCACATAAAGCTAGATCCCGACACAAGCAATTTAGAACAAAGCCACTTGAGCACCGGAAGCAGAAATCTGCTTTAGAAACCAGAAGAGAAAAAAAAAGCATGAAAAAGAACACTAAAAAGCTTTCAAAGACTGTTAATTCATATTATGGACACAGGGAAGATCAAAAGACATATTCAGAAGAGGAAAGCACAGACACTACACTCACATCTGAAAGATCAAAAAGGAAAATGAACTGGTCTCCAGACCAAAAAACATTCCTGGAAGAACTCAAGGAGGACTTTAAAAATCAACTTAAGGGGGTAAAAGAAAAATGGAAAAAAAATCACTGATGAAAACAAATTTTTAAAAAGTAAAATTTACAAAATGGTTAAGGAGAATCAGAATATAAATGGAGAAAATGTCTCATTGAAAAGTAAAATCAACCAAATGGAAAAGGAGATAGAAATGATAAAGGAAGAAAACAATACATTAAAAATTAGAATTGGGCAAGTAGAAGCTAATGACTCTATGAGACAGCAAGAATCAGTCAATCAAAATCTAAAGAATGAAAAAATAGAAGAAAACATGAAATATATGATTGGAAAAACAACTGACCTGGAAAATAGATCCAGGAGAGATAATCTAAGAATTATTGGTCTACTTGAAAGCCATGATGAACAAAAGAGCCTCGACAATATCTTCCAAGTGATCCTTAAAGAAACCTGCCCAGAGGTTCTAGAAAAAGAGGGTAAGATCTTCATCTAAAGAATCTACTGATTACCCCCTGAAAGAGATCCCAAACTGAAAATTCCAAGAAATATTATAATCAAATTCAAAAACCACCAAGTCAGAGATAAAATGCTGCAAGCAGACAGAAATAATTCAAATATCATGGAACTACAATCAGGATCATGCAGAATCTTTCAGCTCCTATGTTAAATGACAAGAGAAATTGGAATATGATATTTCCAAAGGAAAATGATCTTGGGCTACAACCAAGTACCAACTACCCAGCAAAACTGAGCATAACTTTCCAGGCAAGGAAATGGATATTCAAGGAAATAAGAGAATTCCAGACCTTCCTGATGAAAAGGCCAGAGCTCAATGGAAAGTGTGATCTTCGAATACAAAACTCAAGAGAGACATAAAAAGGTAAACAGGGGAAAAAACCCTAGGTAATCATTAAGTTAAATTAGTTATATCCCTATATAGGACAATTTTGTTTTATATATGCCTTATATGTGTCAATCTTGAGAATAATACAGTTATTATAACAATTGAAAGACTGTGTGTATCAGTATAAAATAACTGATATAATGATAGAAAATTTAATTAAGAGATATGAAGGGATGATTCTGTGAAAGATGATGATGTAGTAGAAAAATGTAAATTATATCACATGAAGAGGGACAAAAACATATTCTAGTCTTGGGCAAGAAGGGAGGTAGTAGAGCAGTATTTCAGCTTTACTCTCATAGGGTTTGGTTTACGAAGGGAATAACATACCCTGATAAGTATAGAAATCAAACTTGTCCTACAGGCAGTAGGGGGGGAAGGGGAAAGGAAAGGGAAGGAGTGGTCAGAAGGGAGGGAAGAAGTAGTAAGGGTGAAAAAGGTAAGACAAGGGTGGGGGATCAAGATGGAGGGTAAACTGAGGAAGGCGAGTGGACAAAAGCAAAACTGTTGAGGAGTGTTACGGAAAAGGGAGAAATAAAAGCATAAATGGGGGAAATAGTATGGAAAAAAGACACAGTTAGTAATCATAATTGTGAATGTGAATGGGATGAACTCTCCCATAAAACTGAAGCAGATAGCAGGATGAATTAAAAACCATAATCCTACAATATGCTGTTTACAAGAAACACATTTGAAACAGGGGGATGAATACAGGGTAAAGGTAAAAGGCTGGTGTGCAATATATTGTGCTTCAGCTAAAGTAAAAAAAAGCAGTGGCAGCAGTCCTAATCTCAGACAAAGCAAAAGCAAAGATAGATCTAATTAAAAGAGATAAGGACACTACATCCTGCTAAAAGGCACCATAAACAATGAAGCAATATCATTATTTAACATATATGCACCAAGTGGTATAGCATGCAAATTCATAGAGAAGAAGTTAAGGGAGTTACAGGAAGAAGTAGACAGCAAAACTATAATGGTGGGGGATTTCCACCTCCCCCTCTCTGAACTTGATAAATTTAATCTCAAAATAAACAAGAAAGAAATTAGGGTGGTGAATAGAATTTTAGAAAAGGCAGATATGATCTGGAGAAAACTGAATGTGGATAAAAAGGAATATACTTTTTCTCAGGAGTACATGGCACATACTCAAAAATTGACAACGCACTAGGGCATAAAAACCTCACAAAAGCAATTTGGAAAAGGAAGGAATAGTTTACTTATCAGATTTATGGGAAAGAAAAGAATTCATTACCCAACAAGAAATAGAGAGCATTAAAAAATACAAAATGCATGATTTTGATTATGTTAAATTGAAAAGTTTTTGCATAAACAAAGCCAATGCAACAAAGATTAGGAGGGAAGCAGGAAATTAGTAGAAAAGCTTTACAACTAGTGTCTCTGATAAAGGCCTCATCTCTAAAATATATAGACAACTAAGTAAAATCTATAGATATACAAGTCATTCCCCAATTGAGAAATGGTCAAAATATATGAACAGGCAGTTTTCAGAGGAAGACATTTAAGATATCTATAGCCATATGACAAAAATACTCTCAATCACTACTGATTAGAGAAATGCAAATCAAAGCAACTGTTAGGTACCACATCTCTTCTGTCAGATTGGCTAACATGACAAAACAGAAAAAGATAAATGCTGGAGAGTATGTGGGAAAATTGCAACACGGTTACATTGGTGTGAATTGATCCAGCAATTCTGGAGAGCAATTTGAACTATGTCCAAAGGGCTATAAAAATGTGCATATCCTATGACCCAGCACTACCACTTCTAGATCCCAAAGGGATCACACAAATGGGAAAGGGACCCATATGTACAAAAATATTTGTAACAGCTCTTTTTTTGGTAGCAAAGAATTGGAAATCAAGAGGATGCCCATCAATTGGGGAATGGCTGAACAACTTGTGGAATACTATTGTGCTATAAGCATTGGGGAAGATACCAACATCATAAAAACCTGGAAAAACCTACATGATATAATGCTGAGTGAGTGGAGCGGAACCAGGAGAACATTATACAGAACCACAGATATATTGATTCTGTAATGACTAAGCTTGATAGACTTGGCTCTTCTCAGCAATACAAGGTTTAAAGACAACTCCAAAGGACTCATGATGGAGAGAGCTATCTACATCCAGAGAAAGAACTATGGAGTCTGAATGCAGATTGAGGAAAGCTATTTGTTCTCCTTTTTTTCTTTTTCTTTTTTTCTCTTTAGTTTTATTTTTGTTTTTTTTTTTATTTTGTATCTTCTTTCTCATGATTCATTCCATTGGTCATAATTCTCCTTTACCACTTGACTATTGTATAAATAAGCTTAATGAGAAGTTATATGTAGAAGATATATCAGATTCCATGCCGGCTTTGGGAGGGAGAGAGGAGGGGGGGAAGAAAGGTTGGAACTCAAAATCGTGCAGAACTGAGTGTTGTAAAATAAAAATTAAAAATTGTTAATTAAAAAAAAAACAAAAAAACAAGTTCACAGACCCAATATGAAAAACCCCTGATGTACAATTTCAGCACCTCAAAATCTTAAGCAGGCTACATTATATGCTATTTGGTGCTTGTCATATTGGATATAAGAGCCATATTTATAAATATAAGATTTTCTTAAAACCAAAAAAAGATAAGCTGTTATAATGAACACACATAGACAAACACAATAAATTCCCACATTGCCTGCATTCAAAAATGTAAGTCTTATTCAGAATATTGAGTCTTCCAAATCTTTGTGAAGAGGAAGGTGATATATTTCTGATATCAAATTTATCAGAGTCCTCATGTATTTTTTTATAGTTTTGATATTGCATAAGTTGTTTTTGTTGTTCTGATGGATCCATTATGAATCAGCTTATTCAGATATTTCTGGATTTCTCTGGGAGTATATTGTTTTAATCTGACTACCTGGAAGCCAATCTGTCACTATTTTTGCTTGTTCACAAATGTTATTAAAATATTTCTAAAATTACCCCTAGCATTTTAGCATTTATACTTACTAAAATGATTGTCATCATTAAACGTAAATGTCATTTTTGACTCATTCATTCAGCACATCAACATCATCTCTAATCTGAGGAATTAACAGATGTTTCTCTTTTTTTTGATTGATTCTCAAAACAGCTTTGTGAGGTACTACCCCATTCATTACACCCATTTTATACATCAAGAAACAAAAACTGAGAGTTCACATGAAACACAAAATATCAAAACATAGATTCAAATTCAAGTCATACCTTATTCTAAGTACTACAACTATTCCCTCCCCACTTTCTCTCTATCTCTCCCTCCCTCCCTTTCCCCCTCTCTCTGTCATACATACATACATATGTACAAAATAATTTCATTTCAAAGTCCTTTAAAAATTTACAACTTGCTTTACAGATGAATAGAAAAGTCACTGACCAATATAAAGCATTAAAAACGCTAAAAACTTTCATTTAAACGTATCATGAATTATTCATTTCATTGGGAAAAATTAATATAAGACTCATAGTGAACTAATATTTATTTCCACTTTAGGGAAAATATAACCAAGGCCTCATCCATCTTAGATATTGTTCTCTTCTGATGTTATCCAGGTTTTATGTCCCTTGGCTTAATAAAGATTGTAAATGAATTTTCCAAACAGCCCACTTAGTATACTGCAATACCTGTTTAAGTGAAAATCCCCTCTGTGGGATATCCTAATTGGAAAGTATATTTATTTCTATTTGCAGAATCACTGGCCATGGGGGAATCTCTTTTTTTTCTTCAGTTAGTTTATAAAGGGATATTCTTTTGCTCCCCATCAAGAGGATATATTCATTTCATACATTTCAATATTGTAAGTTGGTTTTTGAAGACAATAGAGGTCAACGTGGGATTTAGCTTTCATTCTTTGAAAACTAAGCTATCTAAGCTTTTGAGGATGGAACTTAGGAGGAGTCAGAAATTTATTGGATAATCTTGAGACTGTGTCTTCCATTTGTTCAATTCCATGTCAGGCATTATTAGTGACTCTGACTATGTCTTAATGTTTGACTACGATAAGCTTTTGAAATCACATAAAATCTTTGCCTTAAACCAAGCTACAAGTAAGATATTTCTTCTCTCTGAATTTCATCAATAATATTAGTAAATGACCAAGTAGTGCTAAAAGAGCTATAGATTCTTTAAATCCTTTTGAATCACCTGTTAATCTGCCATATAATTATATTTAACTTATTAAAGCACTTGAACAAACTTAGCTGCTATTTTACTGCAAAGAAATCAGTTAGTATTTATAGCCAATCTGATATTTTCCTCACAAGATATTCATTATTGTTACAATACTATGAACCATTATTTACTCATTTGTATGAATAAAATCATTTTATTCAATTAAGATGTATTATTATTATTAGGAATAATGAATTTATTTCAAAAATGATTTTATTCAATCAATCAGCATGCATTTATTAGAATATAAGTTCCCCTCTGATTGGAGGACTGTAAGGGAGAGTAAAAGCTCCTCCCAGTGCCTTCTTAATAGTGGCAGAGACTAGATTCAACTCACTCTACTTTGTATCTGCTGTCCTGCTTGATTTCAACTCAATGGTGGATCCCTCTGCTGTCCTGTTCCTCCAAATTCCTCTCTCCTTTTTCATGTTGTGTTCCCCTTTAGTCTGTTAGCACCTTGAGGGTAAGGACTGTCTTTTTTTAATCAGAGCTATGTGCCTGGCACATAGTAGGTGCTTGATAAGTATTTATTAGATTAGATATGTGTTAGACCATATCGTTAGTGCTAGTAATACACAAAAAAGGTGAAAAGAGCCTCTAAACTCAAGAAGTTTACATTCCAATGTGAGAGGGAAAATATATATATGCACATATATGTACACATATAGTTATATAGCCATATATAGTTATATATATGCATATATAGTTTTATAGTAATATATACACACATCTATCTATCTATCTATCTATCTATATACACATATATGTTATTCAAACCAAACAAATCAACACATAGGTCACTTCTGAAAGATTAGGTATGTATATATGATATATACATAGATACATACATGCATATTAACAAAATGCCATGAAATCATTATATGTATATGTTAATGCTATCTATTATTACTGTTTTTTTAAGATCATGTGCTTCTAACCTTTTAACTCTCTTCCAAAACATTTAAAGCCTTTTTCCATATCATTCTAATGAAGTTATGATTTATTGCTGCATTGATCAATATCTGGAAATATTTAAATGTTATATTTGTTTACATTTTTTGTCATTGTTTTAATTTTTCCCCTTATATTGCTCTATATCAATTCTTAGAGGTCATTCCCAATTTTTCTAATCTTCATATTTATCATTTTCTATGGCAATAATACTGTATTATACTTATACATCACCATTTGTTTGATCAGTTAATTAAAGGAATAACATTTGTTTAATCAACAAATGAGCCAAGTTGAATGAGTCCTGAACATAGAATCCTAAAACTAGTTTTTGCATACCAACTTTACTTTTTAGTTATGTTATCTTTGGTTAACCACTTAATATCTTGGAACTCTGATCGCATTAACTGTACAATGGAAACAGAACTATCCAATCTACCTCACATGTTTGCTATGAGATTTTGAAGTGTTTTTCCTTTACCATACAGTAATACAGACATTTGAGGTTTTATTTATCATAGATACAATACATGGATACAATGAAGCTGAATTTAGGCTCAAAAGACATGTTTGAATTTTGAGCAAGTTACTTCATCTCCCTAGGATTCAGCTTACTCATTTACAAAATAACAATTTCTAAAGTACATTTCACTGCTAAATATGATTCTAAGTACTTAACCTGAAGAAATTAGTATGACTGAAACTCATTGGATTTTGGATTCCTTCCACTCACCAGCTATGATACATTGGATCATAGCATTATAGATGTCATGTTAGAAGGAATTTTAAAGGCCATTTATAGCAAGCTGCTTGACAGATGAGAAAACTGAAACCAAGATAGGGGTAAAAAGATCATAAGATATTAAGTGGCAGAGGAAGGATCTGAACCCAAGTTCACTGAAACCAGATCCCAGGTTTCTCTTACAGTACTAGGGAATATCAATAGTTCATTGACAAAGCTGTGTTTTACGCAATCAAATATTTTATCCCCATGACTAGAATATAAATTTCAAAAAGTCAGGGATTTATTATTATTATTATTATTATTATTATATTACTTCTCTCACAGTGGTAGGCATAATTAATTCTACATAGAAAGCATTTTTTACATGTTGAAGGAAAGAAGGATGGGAGGAAGGAAGAATGGAAGGAAAGAAGGAAGAAATGGAGGGAGGGAGGGAGAGGAGTAAGGAAGGACAGAAGGAAGGAAGGAAGAAAGGAAGGAAGGAAGGATGGAAGGAAGGACGGAAGGAAAGAAGGACAAAGGAATGATTAAATGTCAATGCCAAGTAGGAATAACTCTTGACCAGAAGTGAAATAAGGTAAACAGGTGTATATAGAATTGGTTTTCATAAGACTCGCATATAATTAATACAATCTATCTCCAATCCCTTAGGATATGGAAAAAATGAAATAAATTATTGATTGTTATACTATATAACATAGGAATTTCCTATTTGTTTATCTTTTCTTTCTCCTTTCCTTCTTTCCTTTTTCTTTCTCCCTGGCCCTCTCCCCCCTCTCATTAAACATTCATCATGACCCACACATTATGTTTCCTTCCTTCTCTCTTGTTTCCTTTAGTAATCTATTTTTCAGCAATTTTTTGTGACAGCCCTCTAGGAGGCTAAGCTTCCTTTGTGCATATGTTGGTCCAGGACTTGGGGCACAGAGAGAACATGATAATGACAAGCAGAAACACCTGGGAATAAGTTTGAAGTGTAGGTTCCATGGTCATATGAAAAATTCTACTGATAGAGATATCTTTTTAAAATTTTATATTATTTCCCTAATTACTCAGTTCAATAACTATTCAAGAGGTTTTTAATGAAACATGTAGCATTCATACCAGAAAAATGAAATAATGGCACAAGTGGGGGTGGAGCCAAGATGGCATCTGGAAAGCAGGGACTTGCTTAAGTTCTCCCCCAAATCCCTCCAAACACCTGTAAAAATGGCTCTGAACAAATTCTAGAGCTGCAGAACCCACAAAATAGCAGAGGGAAACAGGTCTCCAGCCCAGCAGAGCCCGGATGGTCACAAGGAAGGGTCTATTGCACTGTGCTGGGAGTGGAGCGAAGCCCAGTGTGGGCCGTGCCAGGACAGAACAGACAGATCAGTCACCCAGAACAGGCCTTGGGGCCATGAATCAGAGAGCTGTGGCAGTTACACGACTTCTCAATCCACAAACACCAAAGAGCAGATTAGAAGCAAACTGCGGGATCACGTTCAAAGAAGTCTGATCTCCAGCCCTGAGGGTGGTGGAGGTAGTGCAGTGGTGGTGGTGGTGGCAGCAGCAGGAAGATCCTGAGGCTACTTCCAGAGCTACAGTGTCAGCTGGTTCCCCAGTCCCTGGCTCACAATGTGGGAGGAATCTAGCAGCGGATCAGAGCATGAGTGCAGGGAGTGGTTGTGGGCACAAAGGCATATTCTCTTGCTATGCCCTGCTTGAATCTGTATTGCAGTCCTGGTTGGAGGTTGTTAGGGGAGAAGGGGAGCTGCTGTGACAGAGCCTGGGGTGATGGTAGAATAGAAGTAGCTCTGAAAACAGCAGTGCTTGGACCCGAAAGCCTGGGACAAAGGACTGTCTACTCTACAAGCAGTCATATCCTGCCACAAAACTCAAGGGTCGAGTAGTTGGCTGGGAACACGAATGGGCAGTGAAAACAAACTCAGACTCAAACACAGACTCAAACTCAAACTCTAGATTCCTTTTTTGGTGACAAAGAAGATCTAAACATACAGCCAGAAGAAGTCAACAAAGTCAAAGAGCCTGCATCAAAAGTCTCCAAGAAAAATATGAATTGGTCTCAGGGCATGGAAGAGCTCAAGAAGGATTTGGAAAAGTGAGTAAGATAAGTAGAGGAAAAATTGGGAAGAGAAATGATAGTGATGCAAGAAAACCATGAAAAACAAGTCAATGATTTGCTAAAGGAGACCCAAAAAATACTGAGGAAAATGACACCTTGAAGAGTACACTAACCCAAATGTCAAAAGAGCTCCAAAAAGCCAATGAGGAGAAGAGTGTCTTGAAAGGCAGAATTAGCCAAATGGAAAAGGAGGTCGAAAAGACCACTGATGAAAATGCTACTTTAAAAATTAGATTGGAGCAAGTGGAAGCCAGTGACTTGATGAGAAATCAAGATATATAAAACAGAACCAAAGGAATAAAAAAAGGGAAGACAAGGTGAAATATACCATTGGAAAAACATTGACCTGGAGAATAGATCCAGGAGAGATAAATTAAAAATTATTGGACAACCTTAAAGCCATGATCAAAAAAAAAAGATCCTAGACATCATCTTTCAAGAAATTATCAAGGAAAACTAACCTGATATTATAGAACCAGAGGGTAAAAAGTACTAAATAAGTTTTTAAAAAACTAAAAAAAAAACGAAAAGAAAATATTGTCATTGCTGACCTCAAACTAAATATTCTGTCCATCATGCAAATGGTTTCCAAACTTATATAGAAATGTTCTGGGTGTTTTTTTTTAATGAAAAAAGTCATGTTTTCCATAAAATAACCTAAATTAATAGGTTCTTCATTTTAATTTTAAAGTATTTTTATCCAAATAAAATTGAGAATTAATCATATATTAATAACAAGCATAAAGCTTAAACAAAATAAAATGACACAAATAGTATTTGTTAATAAAATCCCTTACTTTTATATATCTAGCAATAACACTATGGTAATAATAATGATAATATTCATGTAATAGCTCGTCTTAATTTTTTTGCATAGTTTTTCAAAACATGGCCTCATTTTTTATATTATTACTTAAATTCTTTTTCATTATCTAGTTGAAATCAATACTCTGTCTTTATAACAACTATAACAGAAAATACTGTTTCATATAAAGAAGATTCCATAAATGTTAGTAAAATTAGTCTTTCCTTGTTTTCTAAGCAGGCATCAACTTACCATAATCTAAATCAAAATACAATTTTCATATTCAAGTACTTGGCTCAACATATTATCCCAAAGCAGCAAAAGAAGTAACCTGTCATAAAACATAGAGCTCTGGACTTGCAGTCAGGAAGTTGTTGTTCAGTCATTCAGTTGTGTTCAACTCTTTGGTATCCCACGGACTAGAGCATGCCAGGAATTACTATTCTCCACTATTTCTTGAAGTCTGTACCAGTTCATTTTCATTGTTTCCATGATACTTTTCATCCATCTCATCCTCTGCCATCCCCTGTTTCTTTTTCCTTCAATCTTTCTAAACATCATGGTTTTTTTTTTTCAAATGAGTTCCATGTTATTATTTGGCCAAAGTATTTGTGCTTCATCTTCATTGTTTGATGTTCCAGTTAATAGCCTGAATTAATTTCTTTAAGGATTTACTAAATTTACTTCCTTGCTGTCCAGCACACTGTCAAAAGTCTTCTACAACAGCACATTTTGAAAGGGTTTATTCTATGGTGCTCACTTTATTTGCCATAAATTGATGGTACCAGTTGCCAATATCTTAGCTGTTATTGTTGTTTGATGGATTCAGGAAGAATTGGGTTCAAATCTTGCTAAAGATACTTGGTGTGTTACCTCAGGAAAATCACTTACTTTTTCATGGCCTTAACTCACATGTAAAATGAGATTGAAAGTACCATCTCCTTTACAAAGTTATAAAGATGAAAAAAATATATGTGAATCAATATATAAATATTAGCTACTATTAATATGTCTAACTTCTTTGTGAAATTGTACTGAGAAAAATTAATTAGATTTGTATATAGCAATGGGATCCTTCTTTAATTCATATTAAAATGGTTCAGTCTTTAAAAAAAAGAATAATTACAGATGATTTGTTTTGATCATTCAAGTGATTTATAATTATTATTTTATACTTTAAGATTTACTAACCACTTACATATTTTAACACATGTATTTATCATAGCAACTGAGTAGAGGTCAAGCCACTTCTAGTCAGTTGTCCTTCCAATAACTCATCCAAACAATTCATTTTATTTTCCCCTACCCCATCCCCTGTTCCATTTTATCTAATTGTAGTATATGGTACCACCATTTTCAAAGCCTTGTAAATGAAAATTTCACAATCTTAATATCATCTTGAATTCTTCATTTCTGCTTCACCTTTACCCTATATCTATAAGACATAGGTGACACTAGCACATAAACCATCCAGCATAGCATGCCCACATCAAAGAAGTTGCTGTGCACTACAAGTAAAGCAGAATTGTAGTAACTCAAAAAAAAACATGAAATGATCAAATTTGGAAATATTTTCATCCCTAGTATCCAAACAGATTATTAGTTCCTAACCTGTGATAATGGCTTCCAAACTCAGTTTGGTCAGAGCAGCAAACTGACATTGTGATATCATTTTGGTCCTTTTCGAGTATGAAGATCAATAAAAACATTCCATTGACACTAATTTCTGTACATTGTCTCATATCCATTGCCATCTTCGTCATTCCCATAACCCAAATTGAATCACTCATTAAATACTGCCTCTGAATTAACTCCAAGGTGATATTGAGGTTGATGAGACACTGGAAGGGCAACTGCCATGAAGGCAGATAGAAAACTTGGAACTCAAAGTGGTTATCAGGGCCGGAGACACAGATTTAAGGTCATTCATATAGCAGCAATAATAAAATTTCTGAAAAGAGATGTCATTCCAAAAGGATAGTGTGTAAATAGAAAAGAGAAAGCTGAGAAGGGAGATTTAGATGATGCTTATACTTAAGGGTGAGGGAAAAGATGAACCATTGAAGGAGACAGATAAGACATCATCAGAGAGGAGTGAGAGGAGCCAGGAGAATATAGGTTTGAGATAACTAAGGGAAAGTATGTCATCAAGAAGGAAGTAGGGGTCAATCTTATCAGATTCTGGAAAAAGCTCAAAGAAAATGGGAGCTGATGAGAGAATATAGTTTCTGGGAGCTTGGAGGTCACTGGAAAACTTATAAAGAACAATATCAATAGAGGAATAGAGAAAGAAACTAGTGTTATTCTAAAGTAAGTGTTTTAAAATGTAGTTTCGGTTAAATTGAACTTCTATTAAGTTATGTTCCCTATTTTGTTCCATATTAGCTAATCCCCTGAGTCTTACACCCCTGCTGCAAGAAAATGACTACTCCATGTAATATGAAATGTTTTCTGCTTTGCCAAATTCTAAATATATTAAATTGTCCATTAGGGATCTGTACCTTTTCAGAGTTCAGGCAAAGAGAGTAAAAAATAGCAAAGTTTGGCAGGCTTGATCTGGACCAATATTTATAAAAATGTTCAATGGTTCACTGACTAGAAGCAGATCTCTGCAGAAGTAGGCATTGTATATTTTCTGATCATAATGATTTGGAGAAGTTTTAATTAAATCAGAATTACCCCTCTGTTATACCACCCCAATTCCCAAAAAGAAGGAGAGGAAATCTGGGGAGAGAAGCTATAGGGAAAGATTCTTCTCCCCAAACCTAAGAAAATCCCTAAATAAATGCAAGCATAAGCACCTGAGATAGGTATCTACCTTTTTAAAAATAATTTATTAATTTTTTGTTTTCAACATTAATTTTCATAAGATTTTGAGATTTAAATTTTCTCTGCCTCCCTCTCCTCCTCCCTCTCCGAGATGACATGCACTCAGATATAGGCTCTTGTTATACATTTGTATTAAATATATTTTCACATTAGTCATGTTGTAAAGAAGAATTAGAACTAATGGGAGGAATCGAGAGAAAGAAGAAACAAAACAAAGCAACAAAAGAAAAGGAAAACAAAAAGTGTGCTTCCATCTGCATTCAAACTCCAAAGTTCTTTATTTGAATGTGGAAAGCATTTTCCATCATGAGTCTTTTGGACTTGACTTAGGTCCTTGCATTACTGAGAAGAGTTAATTCCATCAAAGTCAGTCATGACACAGTGTGGCTGTAAGTGTGTACAATATTCTCTTGGTTATGCTCATTTCACTCATCATCAGTTCATATAAGTTTTTCCAAGTTTTTCTGAAGTCCACCGGCTCATGATTTCTTATAGCAAAATAGAATTCGATTACGCTGACATACCACAACTTGTTTAGCCATTCTCCCATTGATGGAAATACCCTCAAGTTTCCAATTCTTTGCCACCACAAACAGAGCTGCTATAGATTATTTTGTATATTTGTATGATCTTTTTAGCATACAGACCTAGAAGTGGTATTGCTGGTTCAAAGGATATGCACAGTTTTATGCCCTTTGTCATAGTTCCAAATTGCTCTCCAGAACGGTTGAATCAATTCACACCTCCATCAACAATGCATTAGTGTTACAGTTTTCAAAAATCTTCTCTAGCATTTATCATTTTCGTATTTTGTCATGTTTGTCCAAACGATAGGTGTGATGTGGTACCTCAGAGTTGTTTTGATTTGCATTTCTCTAATCAACAATGATTTAGAATATTTTTTCATGTGACTGTTGAGAGCTTTAATTTCTTCCTCTGAAAACTGCCTATTTATAACCTTTGACCATTTATGAATTGAGGAATGACTTGTATTCCTATAAATTTGACTCAATTCTCCATATACTTTAGAAATGAGGTCATTATCAGACACAGTGGGTAAAAAATTTATTTCCAAGCTTGTTGCTTCCCTTCTAATCTTGGTTGTATTGGATTTGTTCGTATAAAACCTTTTCAAAATAATGTAATAAAAATCATCCATTTTGTTTTTCATACTGTTCCGTATCTTTTGTTTGGTCATAAATTCTTTTGTTCTCTGTAAATCTGACAGATAAACTATTCCTGCTCTCATACTTTGCTTATAGTATAAGTCTTTATATCTAAATCAGGTGCCCATTTTGACCTTATCTTGGCATAGGGTCTCTGCCTAGTTTCTGCCAAACTATTTTCCAGTTTTCACAACAGTTTTTGTTAAATAGTGAGTTCTTATACCACAAACTGGAGTCTTTGGATTAATCAAACATTAGACTACTGTAGTCATTGACTAATATGTCTTTTGTACCTAACCTATTCCACTGATCCACCACTCTATTTCTTAGCCAGTATCAAGTTGTTTTTGATGATTGCTGCTTTATAATACAATTTAACATCTGGTACAGCTAGGCTACCTTCCCTTGCATTTCCCTTCATTAATTCCCTTGATATTCTGGACCTTTCATTCTTCCAGATGAATTGTGTTATTGTTTTTACCAGCTCTATAAAATATTTCTGGTAGTTTGATTGGTATGGAAGTGAACAAGTAAATTAATTTAGGTAGAATTGTCATTTTTATTATATTAGATCTGCCTACCCATGAGCAACTGCTATTTTTACTGAATTATTTAGATCTGACTTTATTTGTGTGAAAAATATTTTGTAATTGTGTTCATATAGTTCTTGGGGTTCTTTTGGCAGGTAGACTACCAAATATTTTATAATATCTACAGTAACTTTAAATGGAATTTCTCTTTCTGTCTCTTGCTTTGGGCTTTGTTAGTAATATATAGAAATGGGGATGATTTATGTGGGTTTATTTCATATCTTGCAACTTTGCTAAATTTATTATTTCAAATAGTTTTTTTTCCTTAATTCTCTAGGATTCTCTAAGTATACCAATATATCAGCTTCAAAGAGTGATAGTTTTGTTGCTGCTTTGCCTATTGTAATTCCTTCAATTTCTTTTTTTTAATTTTCTTTCTGCTGAAGCTAACATTTCTAGTACAATATGAATAACAGTGGTGATAATGGACATCTTTGTTTTACCCCTGATCTTATTTGAAATGCTTCTAGCTTATCTCCGCTACATAAAATGGTTGCTAATGGGTTTAGATAGATGCTACCTATCATTTTAAAGAAGACTTCATTTATTTCTATGCTCTCTGGTGTTTTTAATAGGAATGGGTGTTGCATTTTCTCAAAAGCTTTTTATTGGAACTATTGAGATAATCACATTGCTTCTGTTAGTTTTATTGTTGATAAGATCAATCATGCTGAAATTTTTCCTAATATTTAAACCAGCCCTGCATTTTTGGTATAAATCCTACCTGGTTGTAGTGTGTTATTCTTATGATAAGCTGTTTTAATCACTTGACTAATACTTTATTTAAAATTTTTGTACCTACATTTATTAGGGTATTGTTCTATAATTTTCTTTCTCTGATTTGGTTCTTAGGTATGAGCACCAAATTTGTCCCACAAAAAGAATTTGCTAGGACTCCTTCTTTGCTCTTTTCCCCAAATAGTTTATATAATAGTGGAATTAATTGTTCTTTAAATGTTTGATAGAATTTACTTGTAAACCCATCTGGCCCTTGAGATTTTTCTTGGGTCATTCATTGATGGCTTCTTCAATTTCTTTTTTTAGTAGGGTTGTTTAAGTATTTTTTTCCTTTTGTATTGATCTAGGCAATTCATATTTTTGTAAATATTCATCCATTTCACAATGATTCTCAAATATACTGGCATACAGTTGCACAAAATAGCTCCTAATTAATGTTTTCATTTCCTCTTCATTATTGGTGAATTCAACCTTTTCATTTTTGATACTGATAATTTGGTTTTCTTCTTTCTTTTTTTTAAGTCAAACTAAAAAAAGGATTATCCATTTAATCAGTTTTTTTGTCATGAAAACAGCTTTCAGTTTTATTCTTACTTCAATACTTTTCTTAATTTCAATTTTATTAATCTCTTTTTTGATTTTCAAAATTTCTAATTTGGTATTTAATTAGGGATTTGTTGTTGGTTCTTTTTCTAGATTGTTTAGTTGCATGCCCTATTAATTGATCTCTTATTTCTCTACTCTATTCATGTAAGAATTTAGAGATGTAAAACTTCCCCTAAGAACTGCTTTGCTTGCATCCCCTTTAACTACACTAATTCTGACAAAGGTCTCATGAGTTACAAATATGATCTTCTCATGTTGGAATGTAAACAAAACAGTTTAACTTTAATATATCTCTTTCTTGTTTCCCTTTTCATACTTCTCTTGATTCTAGTATTTGAAAGTCAAGTTTTCTATTCAGCTACAGTTTTTTTTTTTTATCAGGAATGCTTGAAGATCCTCTATTTCATTGGAAGTCCATATTTTGCCCTGGAGTATTATACTCAGGTTTTTTGGGTAGGTTATTCTTTGTTTCAATCCTAGCTCCTTTGACCTCCAGAATATCATACTCCAAGCCCTCGATCCTTTAATGTAGAAGCTGCTAGATCCTGTGTTATCCTGATTGTGTTTCCACAAGACTCTAATTGTTTCTTTCTGACTGCTTGCAGTATTTTCTCCTTGACCTGGGAACTCTGGAATTTGGTGACAATATTCCTAGGAGTTTTCTTTTTGGGAACTTTTTCAAGAGGTCATCAGTGGATTCTTTCAATTTCTATTTTACCCCCTGGTTTTAGAATACCAGAGCAGTTTTTGTGATAATTTCTTGAAACATGAAGTCTAGGCTCCTTTTTTGATCATGGCTTTCAGGTAGTCCAATAATTTTAAAATAATCTCTCCTGCATCTTTTCTCCAGGTCAGTGGTATTTCCAATGAGATATTTCACATTGTCTTCTATTTTTTCATTCTTCTGCTTCCATTTTATAATTTCTTGAATTCTCATAAGTTCACTAGCTTCCATTTGCTCCATTCTAATTTTTAAGGCAGTATTTTCTTCAGTGGTCTTTTGGACCTCCTTTTCCATTTGGCTAATTCTGCCTTTTATGCATTCTTGCCCTCATTGGCTTTTTGGCACTCTTTGCCATTTGGCTTAGTCTATTTTTAAAGTGTTATTCTCTTAAGTGTTTTTTGGGTCTCCTTTAGCAAGTTGACTCATTTTTCATGATTTTCTTGCATCACTCTCATTTCTCTTCCCAATTTTTCTTCTAAGTCTCTCACTTGATTTTCTAAATCCTTTTGGACCACTTCCGTGGCTTGAGACTAATTCATATTTTTTCTTGGAGGATTTTGATGTAGATTCTTTGACTTTGTTGACTTCTTCTGGATATATGTTTTGATCTTTCTTGTCACCAAAGAAAGATTCTATATTCTGATTCTTTTTACACTGTCTGCTCATTTTCCTAGACAATTACTTAAATTTTGAGCTCTTTGTCAGAATATACTGGCTTCCAGAGTGGAGATTGCTTTGCCCCAAGCTTCAGGATTTTTTGTTGCTGTTTTCAGAGCTACTTCTATCCTGAGGTGGTATAATATTCCTCTCCTGGCCTGTGCTCTTATCTGTGAGTGCAGGCACTCTTTTCTCCTGTGTAACTACAAAGGTGACTCCCTCTCCACTTTCACCACAAGCTCTGACACACCAGCACTCCTCCTCCCTCAAGGACCACCAACCAGCACTGTGACCCAGATCTAAGCAGGGCAAACTGACAGATTGCTGCCTCAGCACCAGCAAAGAGATACCTGCACTCCCACTCTGATCGGCCACCTGATTCCTCACCACTGTCTATGGGCCTGGAGCTCTGGAAGCAGCTTTAGCCATCTCTGCCACTCCCAAGCTGGGGCTGGACCATGCACTTCTCTCACCCAGGTCCAACAGTTTTTCCCACTGACCTACTAAGTTGTCCTTGGCATTTGAAGGTTGAGAAGTCTGGAAACTGCCACAGTTCAGTGATTCAGGGCCCTGAGGCCTGCTCCACCAGGTGTACCCTGGCCTGGTCTCTTCTGGCATGGGCCATGCTGCACTCCATCCCAGCACAGTATGATAGACTCTTCCTAGCAACCAGGGTGTCTTGGGCTGGAGAATTGTTTCACTCTGTCATTTCATAGGCTCTGTAGCTAAAGAATTTATGTAGTCATTTTTATAGGTGTTTGGAATGATTTGGAGAACAGCTCAAGCAAGACCCTGTTTTCAAGCCACCATCCTGGCTCCCCCCCCCCCCCGCATAAAGACAATTATACACACATACATATACACAAATTGTATGTGTTCATAGGAGAAAGACAGAGAGGACAGAGAGACAGAGAGAAAGAGAGAGAGCTGAAATAGTGTATTCTTAACCCGGAAGCTGGATTCTTTGGGTTTATCAAAGAGTAGATTGCTATAGTTGTTGAATACTGCATCTTATGTACCTAATCTATTCCACTCATCCATCACTCTGTTTCTTAGCCAGTGCCAAGTCATTTTAATGACTGCTGCTTTATAATACAGGTTAGTATCTGGTATGGCTAGGCTACATTCCCTAGCATTTCTTTCCATTAATTCCCTTGATATTCTGGACCTTTGCTTCTTCCAGATGAATTTTCTTATCATTTTATCCAGCTCTGTAAAACAATTTTTTGTACTTTGATTGTTATGGCACTTAATAAGCAAATTAATTTAGGCAAAATTGTCATTGTTATTGTGTTAGCTTGGCCTAACCATGAGCAACTGATGTTTTTTTTTTCTATTTATTTAAATCTGACTTTATTTGTGTGAAAAGTGTTTTGTAATTTTATTCATATAGGTCCTGGGTTTGTCTTGGCAGGTAGACTCCCAAATATTTTATAGTGTCTATAGTAACTTTAAATGGAATTTATCTTTCTATCTCTTTCTATTGAGCTTTGTTGGTAATATATAAGAAAGCCAAGGATTGATGGGGGCTTTACTTTATATCCTGAAAATTTGTTAAAGTTATTTATTATTTCAAGTAATTTTTGTTTGATTCTCTAGGATTCTCTAAGTAAATTATCATATCATCTGCAAAGAGGGATAATGTAGTTTCTTCATTCCCTATTCTAATTCCTTCAATTTCTTTTCTTCTTTTATTGCTAAAACTAAGAGGTCTCTTACCAAACTGAATAACAAGGGTGATAATGGATATACTTGTTTCACCCCCAATCCTGTTGGGAATGTATCCAGCTTATCCCCATTACATATAATACTTGCTGATGGTTTTAGATAGATGCTACTTATAATTTAAAGGAAAGTACCATTTATTCCTATGTTTTCTAGTGTTTTTAATAGGAAAGAGTGTTGTATTTCTCAAAAGCTTTTTCTGCATCTATTGAGATAATCATATAGTTTCTGCTAGTTTTGTTATTGATATGATCAATTATATGGATAGTTTTCCTAATATTGAACCAGCCTTGCATTCCTAGAATAAATCCTACCTGGTCATAGTGTATTATTCTCATGATAAGTTGCTGCAATTGTTTTGCTAAAATTTTTTGCATTAATATTCATTAGGGAAAACTGTCTATAATTCTCTTTCTCTGTTTTGACTCTTCCTTGTTTAGGTATTAGTACCACATTTGTGTCATAAAAGAATTTGGTAAAAGTCCTTCTTCATCTATTTCCACTAAACAGTCTATAAAGTATGGGAATTAATTGTTCTTTAAATATTTGATAGAATTCACATGTAAAATCACCTGGCCATGGAGATTTTTTCCTAGAGATTTCATTGATGGCTTGCTCAGTTTCTTTTTCTGAAATGGGGTAATTTAGGTATTTTACTTCCTCTTCTGTTAACCCAGGCAATTTATATTTTTGTAAATATTGATCCATTTCCCTAATGTTGTCAAATTTATGGGCATACAATTGGGCAAAACAATTCCTAGTTATTGTTTTTATTTTCTTCATTGGACATGAATTCACTTTTTTTCATTTTTGATACTGGTAATTTGGTTTTCTCCTTTCCTTTTTTAATCGAATTCGTCAAATATTTATCAATTTTATTTTTTTTTTCATAAAACAGGTCTTGGTTTTATTCATTAGTTCAATAGTTTTCTTGATTCCAGTTTTAATAATCTGTCCTTTGATTTTCAGTATTTCTAACTGGTGTTTAATAGGGGATTTTCAATTTGTTTTTTTCTAGCTTTTTCAGTTACCTGCCAAATTCATTGATCTCATTTTCCTCTATTTTATTCAAGTAAGCATTTAAAGATATAAAAATTCTGCTACAAACTGCTTTAGCTGCAAGCCATAAGTTTTGGTATGTTGCATCATTATTGTCATTCTCTTGAATGAAGTTATTAATTGTTTCTGCAATTTGTTCTTTGGCCCGCTCATTCCTTAGGATAAGATTATTTATTTTTCAATTAATTTTCAGTTTATCTTTCCATGGTCTTTTATTACAAAAAAATTTTTATTGCATCATGATTTGAAAAAGATGCATTGACTATTTCTGGCTTTCTGCACTGGTATGTGAGGTTTTTTTGATCTAGTACATGCCCAATTTTTGAGTATGTGCCATGTACTACTGAGAAAAAGGTATAATCCTTTTTATCCCAATTCAGCTTTATAAAGAGGTATATCATATCTTCCTTTGTAAAAATTCTATTCACCTCCTTAACTTCTTTCTTGTTTATTTTGAGGTTAGATTTGTCAAGTTCTGAGAGGGCAAGGCTGAGGTCCCCCACTACTATAGTTTTGCTGTGTATTTCTTCCTTTAACTCCCTTAACTTCTTCTCTAAGGATTTGAATGCTGTACCAATTGGTACGGAGATATTAAGTAATGAAATTACTTCATTGTCTATGGTGGCTCTAAGCAGGATATAGTTTTGTTCCTTATCTCTTTCAATTAGATCTGTCTTTTTTTGAGCTTTGTCCGAGATTAAGATTGCTATCGTTGCTTTTTTTTTTTTACTTCAGTCGAAGCATAATATATTATACTCTAGCCTTTTACCTTTACCCTGTGTGTAGCCCCCTGTTTCAAATGTGTTTCTTGTAAACAACATATTGCAGGATTATGGTTTTTAATCCGTTCTCTTATCTGCCTCTATTTCATGGGACAGTTCACCCCATTCACATTCACAGTTATGATTACTGTCTGCATCTTTTTCCATCCTATTCCCCCCATTTATGTTTTTATTTCTCCCTTCTCCCTCCCCCTCCTCAAAAGAGTTTTCCTTTAAACCACTACCTCCCTCCATAGTTCCTCCTTTTCAGTCCCCCCCTTATCTTACCCTTTTCCACTTACTACTCCTTTCCTCCCTTCTAATTGTCTCCCCATTTTCTTTCTTCTATCCCCCCCCTTGTACTTTCTGATGGACAAGTTTGATTTCTGTACTTATAAGAGTATGTCATTCCCCCCTTGAACCAAATTCAATAAGAGTAAAGTGCAAACACTGCTCTTCTCCCTCCCTTCTTTCCCTCTACTATAATATGATTTTGTGACTCTTCATGTGATGTAATTTACCCTTTTCTACCTCCTCCTTACCTCTTTCTTAGGCCAATCCCTTTGCTCCCCCTAATTATGTTTTTATCATCACATTAGTGAATTTATTCTCACATCTTCTGTCTATGTATATCCTTTTTGAGTGTCATAATAGCTATCTGATTCTTGAGAATAACATATATATATAACATATATAAAATTTTATAATTCTATATAAGCATTTAAACATATTGTCCTTATTGAAAAACAAGTTTTTTTCCCCTCTGTTTACCTTTATATGTCTCTCTTGAGTTCTGTATTTGAAGATCAAATTTTCCATTCTGCTCTGGTCTTTTCATCAGGAAAGTCTGGAATTCCCTTATTTTGTTGATTGTCCATCTCCTTGCCTGGAACATTATGCTACATTTTTCTGGGTAGTTGATACTTGGTTGTAGTTCAAGCTCTTTTGCCTTATGGAATATCATATTCCACTCCTTCCTGTATTTTAATATAGAAGCTGCCAGGTCCTGTGTGATCCTGAATGCAGTTCCAGGATATTTGAATTGTTTCTAGCTGCTTGCAGTATTTTCTCTTTGACTTGATCATTCTGGGATATGGCTACAAAATTCCTGGGAGTTTTCAATTTGGGATCTCTTTCAGGGTGTGATCTGTGGATTCTTTCAATGACTATTTTGCCCTCTGGTTCTAAGAACTCAGGACAATTTTCCATAATGATTTCTTGGAAGATGCTGTCCAGGCTCTTTTTTACCTCATAGCTTTCCAGTAAACCAATAGGTCTATTTTCCAGGTCAGTTGTTTTGCTGATGTGAGTGGCAATCCAAGTATCATTGTTCCCCTCTTACAAATTAAAAAAAATTGAGCTTCAGAGCATATAAATGACGTATCCATAGTAATGAAGCTAATAAATGTCACAGCCCAGTTCCCAAAGTGTATTACCTGGCTCTAAGTCAAGCTCCCTTTCCAATGGATCACACTGACTAATAACAAGCTTACTTTTGGAATTATCAAATTGGAAGATGTGGGTCTGAATCTCTGAAAGAAAGAAAAGGGATAGAAATATAGATTTATAAGTCATATCTATAAATATAATAAAGTCCAATTAAATTAAAGAAATTAAAAATAAAGAAATTAATTAGAGGACAAAGAGATAGAAGAGATAATGTAGATATTGGTATATGCCTAGAGCTATTTTATAGAAGATATAGATATATCCCACTACTCCCTCAGGGTGGAATTCTCACCTTATCTTGCTAAGATCCAGACATTCACTTGACTATCTAGCCCTCATGTTTTCACCATAGATATTGGCTTTCATTTCTACCCTCCCCATGCACATTCCCAATTTACAGGTCTCATGTACATGTCATCTTTCTTCATTCCAATGTAAGCTCCTTTGGAAGAGAGACTGTCTTGGTTGCTTATATTAATATCCTCAGGACTTAACATAATTTTGGAACATATAGAAAATTATCATAAAAATTAGATATCGAGGTTCATTTACACAATACATTTAATGTTATCTGAACACACTGCAGTTAAAATAATAATAACCACATACATGTGTATGTGTATGAACACCCAAAAGGATTAATTAAAAGCCACTCTAATCAAATGGCAGTTTCTAAATGAAAGTGTGTTCAGTGTGATACTCAACATCTTTTTATAGGAGATTTTGTATATTATAGTTTTCCAATGAATTTTTAAAGTATACCATTAAGTTACCTTTTAGTATTCTGATTAGCTCTACTCCAGATAACTTAAGCCATCATACATAATGAGTTCCTACAGTAGGTAGCAATTATGCCTTATTAGAATCTTTAGGATAAAAGTTTATTATTATGCTTGCATTATTTCTCTGTTTATTGAATATTTCAAACTGGAGGTAATTACCTCATAGTGTGGGATTATATGAAAACAGAGAGGAAAAGAGAGAGAGAGAGAGAGAGAGAGAGAGAGAGAGAGAGAGAGAGAATCATTATAAGATGAAAATTTACCAGTGAGGAAGAGCAGTAATTACCAGTCAAAACTGTAATGTGGAAACATTGATAACATCTAAAAAAATTAGATTTGACACATTATCAGCCAATTTCTTTTGTTGTTGTTAAATCATGTTTCAGTCACGTCTGACTCTCCATGACCTCATTTGTGGTTCCCTTGGGACATAGACTAGAATCTTTTGTCACCTCCTTCTCTAGCTTATTTGACAAATTAGGAACTGAGAAAAAAGAGTTAAGTTACTTGCCAAGAGCCACATAGCTACTGAGTGTCAGAGTCGAGATTTGAACTCACAAAGTCAGTCTTCATGATTCTAGGCCCAGCACTCAATCCACTGTACCATCTAGCTGCCTGGTGAATTTCTTAAACTTATAGTAAATTATTTAAAAAAGCCTGAACTAACATTAGATTTGTTTTTGTTCTAATACTAATTTTAAAATAGTTTTCAGTGATATCGTCAATCAAGATGAAGCAAAATGTGAAGATTACACATTTGTTTTCATTCAATTTATGTTTAGTTCTAGATTCTCTCTCACACCACTCTCTCACCCATTGGGAAGACAAGAAATAAGAAACCTATTACAAATATGCAGTCATACCAAACAAATAACACATTAGCCATATTAAAAAAAAGCCAAGGAAAAGAAAAAAAAATGTTTCAATCTGCACTCTTAAGTACATCAGTCAGGTTTCTGGAGCCGTTCCCCAGTTGGTAGGCATCCCCTTAGATTGCTATTTGTTGCCATCGCAAAAAATGATATAATTTTTATACATATGGGTCCTTTTACCTTTTTTCTTTTATTTCTTTGGGGTATAGAACTAGTAGCAGTATTGCTAAGTCAAAGGGTATGCACGCTTTAACACTTTTTAGGTATAGTTCAAAATTGTTTTCTAGAATGGTTGGACTAGTTCACAGCTGCACCAACAGTAAATTAGCATACCCATTTTCCAACATATCCTCTAGAATTTGTCATTTTCTTTCTCCGTCATCTTAGCCAATGCGATGAGTGTAAGGTGGTACTTCAAAGTTGTTTCAATTTGTCTTTCTCTAATTATTATTTAGAGCATTTTTTCATATGACTTTTTATAGTTTGGACTTCTTGCCTTGAATACTACCTTTTCATATCCTCTGGCCATTTATCAATTGGGGAATGACTCTTACTCTTTAAAAAAAAAAACTTGGCTCTGTTCCCTATACATTTGAGAAATGGGACCATAATCAGAGAAACTTACTACAAAGATTTTCCCCACTTTCCCACTTTTCTTGTTTTTTTTTTTTTTTTCTGCATTGGCTTGCAACATGCAAAAACTTTTTTTTTAATGATATGTAATCAAAATTGTGGAAAGTAGATGGTGCGGTGAATAGAGTGTCAGGCCTGACATAAAGATAACTCATATACTGGAGTTGAATTTGGCTTCAGACACTTACTACCTCTGTTTCCCTGGGCAAGTAACTTTATTGTTCCTAACATGAACCTCTCACCTCTTTCATCACAATCTCTCCCCCAATAGATCTGCCAAGCAATATTTTCCATCCTCCATTAATTTGCTTATGACAACACTTATATAACTATTTTGAGCTTATATCAACATATAGTATGAGATTTTGGTCTATACCCCATTACTGCCGGACTACTTTCCATTTCTTTTAGCATTTTGGTCAAATAATGAGTTATTGCCCCAACAGCTTGGATCATTGGGTTTATCTAACACTGTGTTTCTGTGCTCATTTGCTTTGGTATATTGTGTTATATCTAATCTGTTTTATTGCTCCTCTATTTTTTATCCAGTACCAAATTTTTTTGATGATTACACATTTGTAGTATAGTGTGAAATCTGATACAGATGGGCCCTCTTCCTTCTCAATTTTTTTTCATCTATTCCTTTAATTTTCTTGACCCTTTGCCCCTGCCTGATAAATTGCATTGTGTTTTTTCTAGCTTTATAAAGTAATCATTCATAATTTTGTTGGTATGACACTGAATAAGTAAATTAATTAGAATAGTATTGGCATTTTTATTATATTGGTTTGGCCTATCCATGAGTAATTGATAGTTTACCAATTATTTAAATCTGTATTGGTGTGAGGAATATTTTATAACTGTGTTCATAGAGTTTCTGTGAGTGTCATAGCAGGGAGACTTCCAAATATTTTATGTTATTTGGAATTATTTCAAATGAAATTTCATTTATCTCTTCCAGGTGAGTTTTGTTGTTAATATAAATTCTGATGATTTGTGTGGCCTTATTTTATATACTGTAACATTCCCGAAGTTGTTGTTTCAACTCATTTTTTTTTTTTGCTGATTGATACTATGGTACTCTAAGTAAACCATTGTATAATCTGTAAAAAGTGATAGTTTTGTTTTATTATTTCCTATGTTTATTTTTCTTATCTTATTTCTATAGCAAAAAATTATTACAGTATTAAATAATAATGGTGAGAACAGACACTTTAGCTTTATACCTAATCTTATTGAAAAGGCTTCTAATTTATCCCAAGTCAGATAATGCTTGCTCTTGATTTTAGATTGATACTACTTAATATTTTCAGAAAAGCTCCATTTATTTTTATGTTTTCTAGTGTTTTTTATATAAATGCATACTATATCTAATCAAAACCTTCTTCTCCATCTATTGAAATAATCATTTTTGTTGTTTTGGTTATTAATATGGTCAACTATGCATATAGTTTTTTTATTATTGAACCAGCCCCATACTCCTGGCATGCTTTCAGCATGGTCATAATGTATAAACTTTTTCATTTTACTTTTTTATATCATGAATTTAAAACTGTCCAAACATCTGATTGGTTATATGAGTTAGAGAGAGTAGATTCATTTATTCAAGTAGAGCACATCGTGGTATCTTTTTTTATTTTAAATTCCCTTATGTATTGTTACTTCTTCGTGGCTTTGTTTATAATTTTGGGGAGGTAAAGGGAACAGACAAACTTTCAAGCAATGTGAATGAAACAAGTGTACATGGCAAAGAGTGTTGGATTTTGAATGTGAAAACTATGTTAAAATCATCAGTTTAAAACTTACTATGTGATTTTGGAGCGGGTTTACCTCTTTGGGCTGTTTTTCCCAACATGTGTACAATAAAGGGATTGAATTAAATAACCTATAAGGCCTCTTCCAGCTAAAAATCCATGATGAATAAAGGATTTTACTTCATTGAGTTGCTCACTTTTGTATGAACAGTAATATTGATCCCTTTAAAATAGTATACTATATCTTTTTATGCTAATAATGATGTCTTAAACCATAACATAATAAGAGGCATAATGTAAACACTCATTCCTCCATAAAAAATTTATTCAGTAGTACCTGATAGTAGATTATGTAGGAAAATGAGCAAAAGATGAATTAGAAAACACTATGTCTGGTGTCATGTGGAATTATTGTCTAGTTAAAAGTATTTCAGAAGCAGTCATGATACTATGTAGGAAACCTAAAGATAGTATACAAACAGGTATCTCCTAAAATGAGATAACTAAGTGGCACAGTAGATAAAGAGTTGAAATTGGAAATTAGGAAGTCTTAATTAGAAAACCAACTTTAGTTTTGTATTATTTATGTAACCCTGGATAAATCAATTAATTTCTCTGCTCCTCAATTTCTTTACCTGTAAAATGGGGATAATAATAGCAGAGTACTCTCTTCCCAAGTTTATCATGAATATGAAATGACATAAAATAATATTTTGAGTACTTTGTAAATTTTAATATACTGTATAAATGTTAATAATTGTTATTATTATTAAAATTCTATCCTTGGTCCTTTACTCTTCCCTTTATATATACATATTCTCCTCTCCTTCAGTGACCATCAGCTCTCTCAACTTCTATTATTATTTGTAGCAGGATAATTCCAAATTATAGAGGTCCATACCCAACTTTTCTCCCAAAACTCAGATTCATTTTTCCAACTGACAGCTAGATATTTCCAACTGGACATTCTAACATTACCTCAAATTGTAGACATCAAAATGTTTAAACTTTACTCTCTTCTACTCTCATCCTATTTGTTTTTTCTGCTTGTGCCGATGCAAGTATCTGTCCTCTAGTCTCTCCTGGGCTTAAAACGTCATTGATATTTAGACTATTTTTTCCCTTTGTTTCATCCCAACTATATGCAATTACTTCATCAGAGGAGCAATAATAATTTATTAAGAGCCTACTGAATTGTGTTGTTGTTTTATAGGAAAAAACTCACAGATCATGAACAAATATTCTAAAGCAACTGAATCCTGGACAATATTACTCCACTTCAATCAGTGACTTTAAAGGCCTTTTAAACTGATCCAGAGCTTTTTGTATCTCAAGTTTTTTGATTGAGTAAAGGTCCTTAAGCCTTTCTTTTACTTACTTTTTACCTGTGCTTTTAAAATATTTTTTGCAATGCTCTGGTGGATGACACCAACAGCTGGCAGGGAAGGTCAAAAAGTTAGAAGTTATCATTTAAGCTGAGCTTTGAAATAAACTATGAATTCTGAGATGGGAAAGATAAGGGAATGTGCCTTTATACAGTACCTGCAATGTTCCAGGTACTGTGCTAAGTGTTTTATAAATATTATCTCATTTAATCTTCACACCAAATTTGTGAAGTATTTACTGTTATTATCCCCATTTTACAGTTGAGGAAGCTAAGGCAGAGCTTAAGTAACTTGCTGATAGTCTCGTACCTAGTACGTTTTTGAGTGTATTTGAACTAATATCTTCCTGACTCCAGCCCTAACATTTTATCCACTCACCAAAGGAAGAGGCAGTATATTCTGTACAGAAGTGCTTTTGATTTTTCATAAATTCATAGACTATTAGAACTATAAATGACCGCAGAGATCTTTCAGTATCATAGACTCATTAAATTAATTCATTAAATTTCTTCATTGAAAAGTCATTTATTCATTTATTTATTTTTGCAAGAATTTGTTATTTCTCCTTTCATTTGTATCCTCAATTAAACAACTGGGAAGAAATCCTAATAAAGATACATAGTCAAGCAATATGAATCCCAGGTTGAAAAATGAGTGCCTTCTTTTGGATTCTAATTCTGGCACCTCTCTGGAATGTTATGGGAAGTGTGATTCATCTGTAGCCCTCTGAATTCACAGATTATCTCAGTATTGATCAGAGTTCTAAATTATGTCAGTAGCTTCTCTCTAAAATGTTGTCATGTAAATAGTTTTCCAAATTTTGCTTACTTCCATTTTCATCAATACATAGGAGTGTTCCTAATTTCCGATGAAATTACCATTTCATTTTTATGGCACAAGAACATCTCATTACAGCATATACCATTACATGTTAAATTATTTAATAAATAGTTACCATTATTTCATTTTGCATAATTGAATGTTATTAATCATTAAATATTTAAATTTTCATAATATAATTTCATTACTCAGTGAAACTTTCCCTGATAGTAGGAAACCCTTATTTTCCAGTTTTGGGTTACTATGGAAAAAGCTGTTATAAATATTTTGTACATATAGATCCTTTTCCTCTTTCTTTCATCTGTTTAGGATATAAAACTAATAATTACATAGAGGGGCCTAGTAATTGCATAGCTTGGTGAAAGAATAAGGAAAATGTAGTAAATTTTGAGTTTATATTTCAATTTTTTTTTCCTACAGTGCCTTAAACAATTCACAACTCCACTACTAGTGCAATAGTGTGCCTGTTTTAATGGAATGGATATTTACAAATGAATACAAGAAACTACATTTTTTAACTGTCAAATTTCTTCTCCATTTGACTTGGTTGTTTCTTTTTTATTCCCTTTTCCTTCCTCAGCCTCTATATCTAAGTATATTAATAGAAAAAATTCTATTACTGTTTATCTATTGAGTTAACTGTTGCTCCTTGTTGACAGTTTTAATAGATTCATTAGAAGGGGAACCAGACTAGCTCACTCAGTGACAATGTCATCAAGCTTTCTCACCCCTAGCATAAGCAATCTGTAAACTCAGCTGGGAAGATCATCATAAAAATCAGTTGTGAACCTAATACAGTGGGTGAAACAGGAAATCTGTCCACATGTTTCTTGAATCTCAAAGAGATTTTATCACAACATGTGAATTTTTCAATAACTTACAGATGAATTATTAAAAAACAAAGGTATCATAGAAAATGATTAAAATATGGAAATAATGTATGCTACATATATCTTAGTATTTTTACCTCATGATTTAAATGCATGCTTTCAGCCTTCTGACATTTCTATATTCATAGATTCTTTCTCACTTTTCTAAGAATGCATTAGGTAGGAGAAATATTTACAAATGGTGTCACTTGAAACAGTTGGAGCAATATATGTTTGCTTGTTTCCCTAGCTTAGTTGTTTACTACCAACCCAAAAGCATTCATGCAGAACTTTACAATGCTAGGTAATTGGAATAAGAAGATAAAGAGAAAATAGTCTTTGCACTGAAAGAAGGAGCAAATAAGCATTTATATAGGCTTCACTATGTGTCAGGCACTGTGCAAATTTCTTTTTTTTTAATTTATTTATTTAGTTTAGTTTACAACAAGATTTTGAGTTAGAAATTATCTCCGCATCTCTCCTTTCCCCTGCCACCATCACCCCTCCCCCTTATCTTATCCCATTTTCCTTCTATTTTCCTGTAAGGTAACCTAGATTTCTTTTTTAATGGGTTGCTGTCCTCATTTTGTTTCTGAGTCTCCTTTCCCAATTGGTTGATTTTACCTCTCATGGTGTCATTTTCTCTATTTAGATTCTGAATCTCCATAGCCATTTTGCCAATCTTATTTTTTAAGGACTTGATTTCATCAGTGTTTTTTTTTCCATTTTTTTTCTTTTACCTCCCTAATTTGGTTTTTAAAATCCTCCTTTAGTTCTTCCAGTAATACTTTTTGGGCTTGAGACCAGTTCACATTCCTTTTTAAGGTATCAGATGTCATTGCTATCCTCTTTCAAGTTGGTATTTTGATAATGCCTGTCTCCACAAAAAGAATCAATGGTCCTCCATTTTTTGTATTCTTCATGTTGGTTAGCCTTTTCCTGACTTTACAATGAATTTCTGTTTTGGGGGGCTCAGGGCTCTCTGTCCCAGCTTTCTTATTCTGGGGATTATGAGTCTAGTTACTGGCTTTGTGAATTATAGCCTTCAGTTTCCTGAGGTGTGAGGGAGGGGTCTGGCTGCCTGAAGTCTCCCCTTTCTCTGGGGTTGCTCTCCAGCACTGTTGCTCTTCAGCAATGGTCTCAGCTCTTTGTTGTTTGAGCTGGTGTCTGGCACTTCCCCTGGGGGAGCAAGGGTATAGCTGGGCTCCTGGAGTTGACCCCTGCTGCCTCTGCCCCTCTGGGACTCAGGAACTCCCACTGCTCAACCACTGAAGCCCCACTTTTGTCTCCTCTATTCCAGCATTTTTTCCCGAGGAATTCTCTGGGTCAGAGGCATAGGGATTAGGGCCATTTACCTGGCCATTACGTCTCCCGGAAGTTCAAGACATGTTTCATACCTTTGGGCTGCAAGCCTCAGGAGTTGATATCTCACTGCCTGTGGTATTGCACTGCTGCCTCTCGTTGCTTCCACAGACTGCCTTCCTGTGTTGGGAGGCCTGGGGATCTCTGCCGGTTTTGCATGCCCAGCTTTCTCCCAGCCTGTCTCACATGTTGGTTTCCATGGTTGCTTCTGCTTTGGTGCTGTCTGGAGCAGCTCCGCACGTCCAGTGCTCTCCCAGCCTACAGATTCATTCTGTAGGCCTTTCGGACTCTCCTAGCTTGGAAATTTGCCATACTCAGATTGATAGCAGTTTCTAACTCTCTCAAATCTGCTCAGATTCCCTTTTTTATAGGAATCTGACAGAACTTGTGAGAGAGCTCTGGTAATATGCTGTTTTCATGTGGCCATCTTGGCTCCGCCCCAGTAACCTAGATTTCTATACCCCATTGCCTGTGTATCTTGTTTCCCAGTTGCACGTAAAAAACAATTTTTATCATTTGTTTTTTTAAAACTTTGAGTTAAAAATTCTTTCTCTTCCTCTGCCCACACCAACCCTCATTGAGAGGGCAAACAATTTGATATAGGTTGTACATGTGTAGTCATGCAAAACATTTCCATAATAGTCATGTTGTTAAAAAAGATATTTCCCTCTGTCATATCCTGCCCCTCTACCCTGTTTATTCTATTCTCTCCTTTGACCCTATCACTCCTGAAAAGTGTTCGCTTCTGATTACCACCTCCCTCCATCTGCCCTTCCTTCAATTACACCCCTCTTACCCCTTCACCCCTACTTTTCTGTAGAGTAAGATAAATTCCCACACCCAATTGAGTTTGTATGTAATTCCCTCCTTAAGCCAAATCCAATGAGAGTAAGGTTCACTCTTTCCCTCTCACTTCCCCCATCTTCACCTCCACTATAAAAGTTTTTTTTTGCCTCTTTTATGTGAGATAGTTTATAACATTCTACTTCTCCCTTTCTCCTGCTTCCAGTACATTCCTCTCTCTCACCCATTAATTTTATTTTTTTAGCTATCATCCCTTCATATTGAACTTACTCTGCATCCTCTGTGTGTATACACACACACACACACACACACACACACATATATATATACACATACATACATATATTATACAATATACATATATATGTTTATACACACAGAGATTCATATATATATATTCCCTCCAACTATCCTAATAACTAAAAAGGTCTCATGAGTTACAAATATTATCTTTCCATGTAGGAATGTAAATAGGCTCCTTATGATTTCTTTTTCTTGTGTACCTTTTCATTCTTCTCTTTCCTCTTGCATTTGAGAGTCAATTTTTCTATTTAACTCTGGCTTCTCAAGAATGCATGAAATTCCTCTACATCACTGAATATCAATTTCCCCCCTCATTGAATGCACTCAGTTTTGATGGGTATGTGATTCTTGGTTTTCATCCTAGCTCCCTTGACCTCTGGAATAGCAAATTACAAGCCCTCTGATCCCTTAATGTAGGAGCTGCTAAATTTTGTATTATCCTGATTGTGGTTCCACAATACTTGATATTTTTTTCTCTCTGGCTGTTTACAATATTTTCTCCTTGACCTGGGAACTCTGGAATTTGGCTATAATATTTCTGGAAGTTTTCTTTTTGGCATCTCTTTCAGCAGGTGATTGGTAGATTCTTTGAATTTCTATTTTACTCTCTGGTCCTAGGAAATCAGGACGGTTTTCCCTGATAATTTCTGGAAAGATGATGTCTAGGCTCTTTTTTTGATCATGGCTCTCAGGTAGTTCTATAATTTTAAAATTATCTCTCTTGGATCTCTTTTCCATATCAGTTGTTTGTCCAATGAGATATTTCACATTGTCTTCTATTTTTTTCATTTTTAGTTCTGTTTTATTTCCTGATTTCTCATACACTCATTAGCTTCCATTTGCTCCATTATAATTTTTAAGGAACTATTTTCTTCAGTGAGATTTTGGACCTGCTTTTCCATTTGGCCAATTCTGCTTTTAAGGCACTCTTCTCCTCATTGGCTTTTTGGACCTCTTTTGCCATTTGTTCAAGTCTATTTTTAAGGTGTTATTTTCTTCCATATTTTTGGGGGCCCCTTAAGCAAGCTGTTTACTTGTTTTTCATGATTTTCTTGCATCACTCATTTCTCTTTCCAATTTTCCTTTTAATTCCCTAACTTCATTTTCCAAATCCTTTTTGAGCTCTTCCATGGCCTGAGATCAATTCATATTTTTCTTAGAGGCTTTGGATGTAAGAGCTTTGACTTCGTTCTCTTCTTCTGGTTGTATGTTTTTATCTCTTTTATCACCAAAATAAGATTCTAGTCTGAGTATTTTTACACTATTTGTTCATTTTCCCAGCCAATTACTTGAATTTTTTACTGTTTGTTAAGGCAGCACTCTGCTTCCAGTGTGGAGGGTGTACTATCCCAAGCTTCAGGAGTATTATGCTGCTATAGCTGCCTCCACTGCCCTGTCAGCCTGTGCTTTTTTCTCACCCAGGTCCCAACAGACCTTTCCTACTTGCTTTCTAAGTTGTCTTTGGTGTTTGTGGGTTGAGAAGTCTGGAAACTGCCTCACTTCCTAGTCATTCAGTCCCCTGAGGCCTGTTTTTGGTTTGCTGGGGCCCAGTATGTGTCAGCACAACTGCACTCCTCTCCCAGACCAAGGCAACAGAACTTTCCCATTGACCATCCATGTTGTCTTGGGCTGGAAATTTCTTTCATTCTGTCCTTTTGTGGGTTCTGCTGCTCTACAATTTATTTAGAGTCATTTTTACAGGTATTTGGTGGGGTTTGGGGGAGAGCTCAAGGGAGTCCCCATCAAATATCTCATTTCATTCTCACAAAAACCAGAAAGGCACATGATGTTATAATCTCCATTTCTCAGTAGAGAAAATTAGGACAAACAGGATAAATGCATGTCTAGGTTCACACAACTAACAAATGTCATTTTGAAGCCAAATTAGAACTCAAGTTTTTTGTTTTTTTTTTCTGACTCCAGGCCCAGTGCTCTAAAGAAACTTGCTTACATTCTAGTTGAAAAAAAAACATTAAAGAGATAAATGAGAGGAAAATTGAGATAGAACTTATGATTTCATTGTTTTAGGATTAAGGAACACTATCCCTTTAAGACAAGTACAGCAGTTTAATATTGAAATGGATGGGAAAGGATTGATATTAACTGTAAAAGAATGTAAGCTGTTACCACTTATAAACAAATATTTCAAAACCTAAAAGTAGCAGAGAAATAACATTTCTTTAATGAAAACTGCTCTTGAAATGGTATTTGGAAAGTTTGAGGACAGAAGATGAACACAGATAAAAATATTTTAAAAAGCAAATCACCTTGTGAATAATGCAGAATGATACATTGCTTATGTAAATATTTTAATGAGGTAGAATTCCCAGGTGAGCAAACTTCTTCTAACAATACAGATTAATACCTCCTTTGCAAATTATAGTTTTACAATAAAGAAATCCATCAATAAGCACTTATTGTGTGCCAAGCATTGTGAAAAGCAGAATTGTCTATATCAATGAGAGATTAAATGTTTTTCCCAGGGTCACATAGTCTCTGTGTTTCAAAAGTGGAATTTGAATCAAGGGCTATTTGTATGGCCAGCTCCCTATGCACTATACCATGATACACAAATATAGACAGTTTGAAAGATAGATATAGAGATGAAAATAAAATTTAAGATATGGAGGGTGAAAGGAGGAGGGAATGGCAGGTAAGTGGAGGACTTAGGAAAAGCTGTGAGTAAAAGTTAATACTTAAACTGAGCCTTGAATGGAAATAGGGATTTCAGAAAGTTGAGGTGAGGAATGAGAATATTTCAAGCCTTGGAATCAGCCTGTCCAAAAGCCTGGGGGTCATAGACAGAACGTCACATTTGAGAAATGGCAAGGAATGCAGTTGGAATTGAAATTTTCAGAAAAAAAATACATACATGAAGAAACATTTAAATCTATGGTGGTTAGAGTAATTTGTATGAGGAAAATTAACACCAACATGTTTATGAACTGCCTACAGTTGCAGACACTATATTACAAAAAGGGCACAGATATAATGAAAAAGTCTTATATCTCAAGAAGTTTATATTTTAGTAGGGACGAATATTAAGAATGTACAAAACAAGTTTATACAAAACATATACAGATAAATTATCTTATCCATAGTCTTCAATTCTCATGCTGAGCCAGTCATGTCCCAAGTATATTGATGGAATCAGTGTTAATTTTGAATATCCAACATAAGCCTTCACAATATTAGAGAAACAAGGCCAGACCTCAAGAAATCAGTGACATAATTTCTATCTTCTTAAAAAATACCACATTAGTATGTTAAAGATATATTATATATTCATATTAGAAATTAATAATTTGTAATACCTAGTGATTTATTCATCAAGTTGAAAAAACACATGTATGTTTTATGTTATATATTCAATCAGCCAACTTAGAATGTTTATGATAAATTGTTCTCATTTTATTTTGACTAAAGAGATATATAGTAAATGTATCTCATTTTATGAATACATATTTACATGTATGTGAGTATATACACATATTATGAACACAACAGAATGCATACATATATGTGTGTGCGTTTGTGTGTAGATATATACAGACCTAATGCATGCTTATACATGTATACCTTATTTTGCCCTATAAGTTTAAACATTTTTGTTCAAATATTTAAATTTATTTGAATGTGCTAGGGAATATTGATATCAGCACCATAACTGGCTAATTCTGTACCTGAGATAAGAATGTAATATTATGTTTCTTCTCCTAATTTCATTATGATGCTTGAGACAGAAAATGTATATTTTATCTGGGTGTCAACAACCTTCCTCTTTGTGAAGCTGAAGCAGAATCCTATTTGGAATTATGCTTATTTTCTTTGAACTGGAATGTGTTTCTAAATTCACATTGGGCATCAGTGAGAAAAATAGGATTGAGGCTATATAAATTAACTTGTAAATCAATTTTGATATAAATTTTCTCCTCTACAATTTATAATTTAAGCACTTTGTTTCTTAAAATGGTTATAAATAGTTTTATTTAATACTTAATAATTTTATAGGTACAAGTTTTTCACTATTTTGAAATTATGCTTGAGAATTTTCTGAATTATTTTTACCTTTTACTCAGTATTAATAACAAAAACAAATCTCTAAGATATATAAATTTTTATTATGCTGTTTTTAAAATTAATGTTCCATTGAAAATTTTTGTATGTTTTTGCCTTTCCTTTTCTATAAAACATTTTCCCTAGATGACAATACTAAGATATTTTACTGATTCGCTTTTGGACAAATAGAGAAACTCTGGTTAGGAACCATTAGGCACATGTAATAAAGATTAGGTGACAAAGAAGTGTTCGTGAAAAACTCTTTCTACTGTGAGATTGGCTCACTTCACTTCTACTCAGGCAAAGAGGAAGATAATTTTTATTAAGTATGTTGAAGCATCAGTGACTAGCATCAGATTCAAACCACCTACTGAAGTTTTAATTGTTTTAACAGACCTACTAAGTTATTAGCGTGTTTTTTGCAGGATTTTAGTGCCTTAACTCCACTTCAAACAGTGACTATTGTAACCACATCACGTTTCATGTTTTACATTTACCAAAGGAAACTTTTGCAGCCTATTTTAAAGAAAGAGGAATTTAATTAACATATTTTCTTCTTAACTCGGTTTTTTAAAAAATAATTAGTCATGCAGTTTACTTCAGGAAGTATATCAAAATTCTGATTCATGTTAAAATTATTAATGAGCTTTTTAAAAAATGAGTGCTTTTAGAAATAGCTTTTATATCCCACCTCAAAATGATCCAATATCAATTGTCCTAGAATGGAAATAGTAATTGTACTTTCCCAGTAGTAGATGTTAGATGATCTAAGAACAGAAGAGGGACATGAAATGACAAGAAATATCTATGTATTTGTCAGCAGATGATAAAGAGGCTCAATCACAAACCTCTGCCAGGAATTGGTTGATTCTGGATGAGGGGGCAGAATTATTGTATTGAGAATATATGGTATGTTGAAACCAGATTGAAGGATTGACTGAGTCAGTGAGAGATATGATAGAGATGAGATTGAGAACTTAGAAGTGGTTGAAATTAAGTACCGGGAATGTAGATCAGATATTGTATTGATAATTAAGGTGGTATTTTTTTTTACTGTTTTCTCTTTTGGAGTGCTTAGGTAATCAAGTGTGTTTGATGAGTCTGGCCTTTCTTTCTATTGATTAAATCTGGAGTCATTAGTGACCTGCTTAAGTCAAGGGAAAGCCTAGTTCACATAAGGTTTGAGTCACATGGCTGTGATGCCTGAAAAAGTGTCACATGTTTTGAGTTGCATGGTTGTGATGCCCTTTGGCCCTGACTCAATAGCCATTGCTAAGGATCCCCCAGGGTTTGAAACACCCAGATGTTGGTGTTTATCTGGTAATTATGTATTGGTATGGATAGACTGGTTTGCATTATTTGCTCTGTTAATATAATGTATGTCTGCAATTTCTGTTTGTATCCTCTCTGAAGTTCAGGGTGCTGGCTTTCCCCCTTGAACTAAGTGAATTGTATATGTATATGTATATGTATATGTATATGTATATGTATATGTATATGTATATGTATATGTATATATATATGTATATGTATATGTATATATGTATGTGTGTGTGTATATATATATATGTTTGATTAAAGTGAGATTGTTAACCCCTTAAAGTTGCTTTCCTTGGAAAAGCAGATCAAAGAACTTGTGCTGGCAGACCTCTGTGCTGGTGTTGTTGGTCTTATACAGCCACAGTAGTGGCAAGCCACATTGTTGTTACAGATATGTAAGTCTTTCTAGATGAGACCCAGAAATGTAATAGCTATTCAATTGCATTTACCTCCATGCTTCTTCCTTTTAATACGCTATCGCCTACTGGCTCCTTGGTTTTAGAGGAACCATTCTGTATTAATAAGTGAATGGAAGGAGGAGAATTTATCACATACTTACTAGGTACAAAACCTCATGCTATGCAATGGAGACCAGTAGGAAAGTAAGGAGGTCTCTGTTCTCAAGGAGCTCATAATCTAATGGAGGGAGTCAACAAACATGAAAAACTTTAGTTGCAATTCATATGTAAAGGTTCCATAGTCATTAGGTGTCAGCAGTAAGGCAGATAGTAATTCCTCTTTAATTTCAATTAATCATTTTAGGATTGGGGAATTGGAAAATTCCACTGTCTCCACTCATAATCTATGCTCTAATACATGCATTTATATATTGTTGTCTGGATAACTATCCTTCTGTGTAAGCCTTCAAGAATTGTAGACTATAACTGAAAGTAATTTGCCATGAACACAGAGCCCATGTGTCAAAAGCAAGGTGTGAATCTCTGTGATTCCAAGAATATTTCTCTGCTGACCATAAGACAGTATTCCTATTGAAGCAAGTCAGTATGATGAAAAGTTTTAGAGTAGTGAAAACTCTGTATTGGTAAAATTTCATCATTGTGATTTCTCTATACTAATGGAGTCACAAGTCTGTTATTATACATAAATGTAAGCAATATGCTCTTTGGCTTAATAGTCCTCAGTATTTTTCTGTTTACTACCAAGGAAAAGCCAAACTCTTCTCCTTGGTATTGAAGCTACTCAACAAGCTAGAACCAACCTAACTTTCTACGATTATCTCATATACCACCTCCAAAGCATCTATTCTCAAATCCAAATAATAGACTCTAGCCTTTCTTTCACAATTTCCTATTAATAACAGATAATGGGATCATGTCTCTATAACTGAAAAGCACTTTAGAAGCTTTCAACTTAATTTCCTTTTAAAAAAAATCTATCATCCCAGGAGTATCATTCATTTTACAGGAGAGAAAATTGCATCATAAAGAGATTAAGTGACTCATTCAAGGCCACAGTTAATAAGTGTCTAGATGGGGATTTGAATCCACATCTTACTGACTCCAAGTTCAGCCCCCTGTCCATTGTGCTACTGACTCTTTGTTCCCTGATGATTGAACCAAATAATTATATTTGGATCCAATATATCCTAACAGACAATTCAGAACAGAAACTATTGAGGCCAGAGTTTGCTAACTGTACTCAAATTCAATTTTATTCATCTCTATTTACTTCCTATAGAGTTCTACAGCATGCTTATCTAAATTTAGCTACCTTGGATGCCCTCTTTCATTTAGTCTTCAATGAATATTCCTTTCCTACTCTTTTGACAACGACTTGCTGAATACTCCAGAATAATCTTCAGTTTTCTGGAAAATTCTGATGAAAACGAATTTGAAATTTTCTTTTCATGTTGGACAGCCACTTCTATACTTAGTGTTATATAAATGCTATAAAGTAAACAAAGTTAGACTGAAAAGACATAATATTCCTATAGAAAAAAACATCTCAGTAATAAAATCATAAGTGCCTGAAGGTTTATTATTATTCAAATGATTTTTTGTGTGAGACTATAGGGATTTTCAAAAAATACTTAATGAATTATATTTAGTTAATTGAATTATGCTTCATTTTCACTAAATTTGAATATAAATTGCATGATTCTATACACAAAACGTGTTCTTCATGATGACTGATTTTATAAAATATAGTTTTCTTTCAGTTTTATATCATTAAGACTTCTGGAAAAGGAAAAAAAATTCCCCTCCTTCTGAGCTTAATCCTCTCAGGTAACAAATAAATAAAATTAAGCAAAAACTAACTGACATGGTGACTGACAATCTATACAACATTCTGCATATTTGCACTTCTGCTTGTCTGCTGTGAGGTATGATGAATTATCTGTTCTCTGGGAATGTTGCTGACTTTTTTCATCTTTAGGTCAGATTCCTTTTAGAAACATTTTCATTTGCATAATTGGTCACTATATATATATATATATATATATATATATATATATACACACACACACATACACACACATATATACATATATATGTGTATATATATACACATATATACACATATATGTGTATATATATGTATATATATACACATACACATATACATATATAATTTTGTTCTTAGTATATCACCATCATTTCAGATAAAATTTCCTATATCTCAATTCCTCATCCTTTTGTTCTGTTCTTACAACATAATTACTTTCCATACATATGCTAACATTTTTTCATCCATACCTATTGATAGGCATTTATTTTTTCTCAAGGTCTTGCTACCACAGAAACTACTGCTAATAATATTTTGTCATATATTGGAGATTTCAGTCATTCTTTGATTTCCTTGTGGTATACAACAAGTAATGAGATCACTAGGTCAAAAATATGGGCAGTTTAATTCCTTTTTTGAATAATTACAAGTTGATATACTGCACAGTTAGACAAACCAACAACACACTAACAGTGTTTAAGTGTGTCCACCCTCCTATACCCTTCAACACAGATAATTTTGAGGTTTTTGTTATCCTGGCTAATGTGTTTTTTTTTCCTTGAAAATATTTTCTTTCTATCTATTGACCACTTAATAAGTGAAGAATGACTCTTGCTGTTGTATTTTTGCGTCAGCTCTCTACATATCATTTTACAAGGCATATTTGATATGTTTCCCCTTTACAATTCATTCTCTCATTGCCTCTTGATTGATTTTATTCAGTGAGAAAGTTCATAATTTTACATAATTGAAATTGTCTGGTTAGCACTTTATCATATCTTTTAAAATGACGATCGTTGGATGTATTTCTGGAAAATAGGCACACTAATGCCTTTTTCCATTGTGCTGTGAATTTGTCAAGGTCAGGATTGCAATTTGTAACTATTTCTCAAAAGCCAAAAGTTGTAATGGTCTTTGACCCAATTATATAACTAGTAGGCCCACAGAGATGAAAAAGAAAAAGGAACCACATGGATAAAAACATATTTATATCAGGTCTTGTAGTAATAGTTCCAAACTAGAAACTAAGAGGACATCCATCAATTGGAGAATTGCTAAACAAAGTGCTATGTATGAATATTATTGAATATGAACGGGCTATAAGAAATTATGAAATGGGCAATTTTAGAGGAAAGTGGGAAGATCACTTTGATTTGACACATAAACTGTGGAGTAAAATTGTGAGATAATTGATAAAATAATAACAAGATTATAAAATGAAATATCTTTGAAAGAATGTAGTGTTTTGATTAATACAACCAGAAACCATGATTCCAAAAGGCTAAAGATGAATCATACTACCCACCACCCATCAAAGAGGAAATGGATTTAAAATCTAAAACCAGGGTTTTTTTTAACTGTTTGTTTGTGACCACTGTAGGAATTTGTTGAGCTGGACTATGTAAGGTTTTCTTTATTTATTTGTGTGTTTTGGAGAGCATTTTTCCTAATGTTCAATGGCTGAGTGGGCAGTGAGCAAGGCAAATAATTCTTTTTTTAGTCATCTTATTTATTTTTAATTTTCAATATTCATTTCCATAAGACGGTTTCAAATTTTTCCCCCCTTTCTCCTCCCCACTCCAAGACAGCATGCAGTCTGATATAGGCTCTACTTACACATTCATATTAAACATATTTTTGCAGTAGTCATGATGTAAAGAAGGATTAGAACTAACAGAAAAAAAAAACATGAGAAAGAAGAAACAAAACAACAAAAGAAAAGAAGAGCATATAATATGCTTCTATCTGCATTCAGATCCAAAGTTCTTTCTCCGGATGTGGATGGCATATTCTATCATGAGTGTTTCAGAGTTATCTTAGACCTTTGCATTGCTGAGAAGAGCTAAGTCTATCAAAGTTAGTCATTGCACAATGTGGTTGTTACTGTGTACAATATTCTCCTGGTTCTGCTCATTTCACTCAACATCAGTCCATATAAGTATTTCCAGGTTTTTCTGAAGTTCGTTTGCTCATAATTTCTTATAGCACAATAGTGTTCCATTGCATTCACATACCACAACTTGTTCAGATATTCTCCAGATTAATGGACATCCACTCAATTTCCAATTCTTTGCCACCACAAAAAGAGCTGCTATAAATATTTTTGTACGTGTGGGTACTTTTCCAGTTTTTATACTCTCTTAGGAATACAGACCTAGAAGTGTTATCGGTGGTCAAAGGGTATATACATTTTTATAGCCCTTTGGGCGTAATTCTAAATTGCCAGAATGGTTGGATCATTTCACAACTCCACCAACAATGCATTAGTGTTTCAATTTTCCCACATCTTCTCCAGCATTTATTATTTTCCTGTTTTGTCATGTTAGCCAATCTAATAGGTGTGATGTGGTACCTCAGAGTTGTTTTGATTTGCAGTTTTCTAGTCGATAATGATTTAGATCATTTTTTCATATGAACAGAGATAGATTTAGTTTCTTTCTCAGAAAACTGCCTGTTCATATACTTTGACTATTTATCAGTTGGGGAATGATTTGTATTGTAAATTTGACTCAGTTCCCTATATATGTTAAAAATGAGGCCTTTATCAGAGACAGTGGTTGTAAAAATTCTTTCCCAGTTTTCTGCTTCCCTCCTATTCTTGATTGTATTGGCTTTATTTGTGCAAAAACTTTTAAATTTAATGTGATCAAAATCATCCATTTTGCATTTCATCATGTTCTCTATCTCTTATTTGGTCATAAATTCTTCCATTCTCCATAAATCTGACAGATAAACTATTCCTTGCTCTCTCATTTTCCTTATATTTGTATCTAAATACAAATAATTCTTTAAAATAACTTAATCCACTTTTTTAGTTACCAATGTGTTCTCCCCTTAGGTACAGTTGGGAATGGTATATCATTCCATTCTCTTCATACATTGACACAAATACAAACATGTATGTGATTTGAAGTTTATAATCATATAACCTATCCATTTTTATGACATACTATATGACCATTTAAAAAATAAAAATGTCATACATAGCAGCTGATAATACATATTATCATTTTTTATTTCCACTTTCAAATTGTCAAAGATTTGTCATGTCTAAAAATTCTAAAATTCTATTCACATTCTTATCTTCCTTCTCATTTATTGTCAGATTTGTCCAAAGCTGGAAAGAGTACATTGAGCTCTTCCAGTATTCTAGTTTTACATTCTCCTTCTCTTTTTAAATCATTTAGCTTTCCCTTTAAATATTTAGAAGCTATACCATTCACTTGAAATATGTTTAGGATTAAATTAATTCACTATCTGTTATGTGTTTTTAGCAAAATATTTCCTTGTTTATGTCTTTTAAGTCTCCTTTTGCTGTTACCTTGTTTGAAATTATAAGTGATCCCCCTGCCTTGTGTGTGTGTGTGTGCATGATTGTGTGTGTATAGCTCAGCTGAAGAATAATTCTTGCCCCAACTACTTATTTAAACTTTGTGTGTCATTATGTATCACATATTTTTTCTTGTAAACAACATATTTTTGGATTTTCTTTTCTCATTCTGCTATCTTTTCCCATATTATGGATAAGGTTATCTCTTTACTATTCACTATTATGATTATCATTTCTTTCAATTTTCTTCTCCATGCTTTCTACTCTATGTTTATTATACATTCTTACTCTTCCTTTCTTTTCAGCTCCCTCTTTACAATATACTCAAAAAACCTAGAGTTTATTTCAGTTATGATTAATTATTCTTTGAATCTACTATTCCTTGTATACACACTTTTCTTTCTTCCTGCTTTTTTTTCAGTGACCTTGTTGAGTTGCATGTATTCCTATAGGAAATTTTTGGTGTGTGTGTATTCGAGTATATGTTTTACCCACTTCTGACAGTTTAGATGAAGGTGAAATTCAAGTGATCCCTTCTTCCATGATAGGAATGTGCAAGTAGTAATATATAATTATGTGCAATCAAATGTTCTTATATTACTTCTCCCCTTTTCTCCTTACTTTATCTTTTCCTTCCCTATATTTTTTTTCTTCTTTCACCATTATCAAAGCACAGTATAGTTGCTTTTTGGCATTCTCTTTCATTTGACTTCCTCTAAAAACCATTGTGGAATTAGAATTCTGAAAAGACTCTTTTACCAACTCCTCCATTGTAATGGAAATATTTCATCTTTATAAAGTCCCTTCTGATTGCTCAATTATATTTTTATTTTATTTTTTTCTTGATTCCCATATGAGTATTTGAATGTTCCTATTTTTTTTCTTGATTTCACTGAAGGTCCATTTTTTAACCCTTGTAAGATAATGTGTTTTTCGGGGCAAATTGATAATACTCAGTTTTCCTGGGTAAGTTATTCTCAGCCATATACCTGCATGTTTTGCTTTTTGGAAGAGTATAACCCATATTTTTCTCTCCTTTATGGTAGCTGCCAAATCTTGCATGATCCTGATTATATTGCTATTGTGATTCTTTCACTAAAGCTATTAGACATTGCTCCTGCTTTTCTATACTACAGATCAACTGTCCTAGTAAAGGAACTATTAATATTAATTCAGAACAGGAGTTCCATGGTTCAAATCTTATATGAGCTTAGACATGAGTGAAAAGACTATTAAGTTTGGAGTCAAATGATCTGGGTTTGAATTCGACTTTTGTTGTAGCTTGGCTAAATGAATGTAAACTAAGTTGGGTATAGGTCTTGAAGGTAAAGTAAAATAATTTCATTTTGAGACAAAAGGCAATGAGAAATCATTGTAGCTTCTGAAGAAAAAGAGTATTTAGATTAAAGATTTGGAGAAGAGCAAACCAACACATTACTACATATTATATTATATTATATATTATGTTATATTACATTATATTATATTACATTACATTACATTACATTACATTATATTATATTATATTATATTATATTATATTATATTATATTATATTATATTATATTATATTATATTATACTATACTATACTATACTATATTATATTGTATTGTATTATATTATATAATTGTTACGTTATATTATGTTGTGTTATATTATGTTATATTTTCATTATATCATATCATATGTATTATATTACACATATTATAAAATAAATAGATAAAAATATAATAAAAATAAATAAAATTTATGTTTTGTTCTAAACATTATATTATAAACACAATGATACCAAGAACCTTTATAATTATAATCATCTTGAGTTCTTAAACTTCCTTTTTGCGATGGACCCCTTTGGAAATCTGATAAAACTTATGGACTTCAGGATAATAATTTCAAAATGCATTAAACATACACAGGATTGTAAAGGAAACCAATTATGCTGGAATGGTTATTAAGACATAAAAAATGTCCACATGTCCTAGTTTAAAAACTTCTACTATAAATAATTATAGACAGGCTTTTCCAATTAGGATCTCTATAATGATATTTCCATGTTATGATAAAACTTTATTGGTAAGAATGATATATAAATAATCCTTCTGGTACATTTCAAATTATGTTCCTTTGAATGGATTTTTAGATGGAATCTTTTCAAACCCTCTATTCTAAATGTAGTAATATTTCTAGCTCTTTGCGATAGAGAAAATAACACAACAGGTTGTTATTGTTGTGGTTCAGTTTGGTTTGTTTTTATCCAAATTAACAAAGTAACTTTCCTTATTCTTTAAGGAATCCATCCTGACCTATTAATCAAAACCAACTCTGATTTGATAATATAAGTACTACAGTCTTATCCTATACAGGATAAAGGTATGAGTAGATAAGATAAGAATAGAAGTGCCATCAAGAGATTTTCCTTTGTCAAGGACTCTCAAAATATATTGGATTAAAAGAACATGAGTAAAACTTGTCAAAACTTTTTTCTTCTTTAAAAAAATACTGATATTTATAGCGGCTCTTTTTGTGGTAGCCAAGAATTGGAAATTAAAGGGATGCCCATCAATTGGGGAATGGCTGAACAAGCTGTGGTATATGAAGGTAATGGAATACTATTGTGCCATAAGAAATGGGGATGATATGGACTTCATAACAACCTGGAAAGCACACTACATGCTTGCCTTTTTCTTCTCTTTTGTTTTTGTTTTTGTTTTTGGTTCTGTTTCTTCTTTCTCATGATTCATTCCATTGGTCATAATTCTTCTCCACCACTTGACTAGTGTATAAGTTAATTCAATGTGCAGTTATACATGGTAGTTATATGAGATTTCATGCCATCTTGGGGAGGGAGTGGGGAGGGAGTGGAGAAAATCTGGAACTCAAAATTGTGTAGAACCATCTGTTGGAAACTAAAAATAAAAATAAATATTAAAAAATACTGAAACTTCTATTTCTCAAGAGACTATGGATCATAGTTTTTTTTTTAAGTTCTATAAAATGAAAGCAGTATTTAAATGTTTTGCACATGGTATAATGCTACTTGTATAAAGTGAGAATGACATTTTTGTGCTAAACTTTAACAGGAGGTATTCTATTTTGTTAATGAATTTTCAGTATATTCTAGTAAAAAACAGCATGGCCAAGGTCCAGGTAAAAGTTGGCTTTAAGCCTCAGTCTTGTATTCATTTTTAAAGATGTTCTGTATGACAGCAGCCAATCACTTGCCCAATTTTCTATTTTACCTTCACAATATTGTTTGCACTTGATGTAATTGTTGTGGTTTTATACCTACTGTTTTACTTCAGTCTTTCCTCTTCTCTCATCTAGCTTATGTTGCATTCTCCTAAGTCTACCTCAACCCCTTCTTCACTCAGGTCCATCCTACACACTGCTATCAAAGTAAGTTTCCTTTAGTACAGACCTAATAACAATAGCTAGCATTTATACAATGCCTACTATGTCCTAGGCCCTGTGCTAATTGATTGAAAATGTTATTTCATTTCATCATCACAATCCTGAAAGTATTTTTACCCAAATTTTACAGTTGTCGGAATTGAGGTAAGCAGAGGCTAAGTGAGTTGCCCAAGGTCACATACCTAGTAAGTATATTGAGGGCAGATTTTTTTTTTAGGCTTTTAAATTTCTTTTCTTTTTTCTTTTATAAATTTCTTTATTTATTTTTAGTTTACCACACGCGGTTCTACATAGTATTGAGTTCCAGTTTTTCTCCCCTCCCTCCCCAAGATGGCATGGAGTCTCATATAACTGTCATGTATGACTTTGCATTGAATTAATTTATGCACTAGTCAAGTCGTGGAGAAGAATTTTGACCAATGGAATGAATCATGAGAAAGAAGAAACAGAACCAAAAAAAAAACAAAAAACCCCAAAAACAAAACAAAAGAGAAGCAGAAAAGGCGAGCATGTAGTGTGCCTCAGTCTGTATTCAAACTTCGCAGTTCTTTGTCTGGATGAAGATATCATTCTCCATCGTGAGTCCCCTGGAGTTGTCCTTGCCCCTTAGGTTGCTGAGAAAAGTGCAGTATGTCAGGTTTGGTCCTCACGGAATCCATATATCTGTGGCTGTGCACAACGTTCTCCTGGCTCTGCTCCGCTCACTCAGCACTATGTCGTGTAGGTTTTTCCAGGTTGTTATGAAGTCTGCATCATCCCCATTTCTTATGGCACAATAGTATTCCATCACCTTCATATACCACAGCTTGTTCAGCCATTCCCCAATTGATGGGCATCCCTTTGATTTCCAATTCTTGGCTACCACAAAGAGAGCTGCTATAAATATTCTTGTACATATGGGTCCTTTTCCCACTTGCGTGATTTCTTTGGGATACAACCCTAGAAGTGGTATTGCTGGGTCAAAGGGTATGAACATTTCTATAGCCCTTTGGGCATAGTTCCACACCGCCCTCCAAAATGGCTGGATCAGCTCATAATTCCACCAGCAATGCAACAATGTTCCAATTTCCCCACATCCTTTCCAGCATTTATCATTCTCCTGATTTGTTATTTTAGCCAATCTGACAGGATAGATGTGGTATCTAAGAGTTGTTTTGATTTGCATTTCTCTAATCAGCAGCGATCCAGAGCATTTTTCCATATGCCTGTAGATAGCTTTAATTTCTTCCTCTGAAAACTGCCTGTTCATATCCTTTGACCATTTCTCCATTGGGGAATGGCTTGTATTCCTATATATTTGGCTCAGCTCCCTGTATATTTTAGAGGTGAGGCCTTTATCAGAGATACTAGTTGCAAAGATTTTCTCCCAATTTTCTGCTTCCCTCCTAATTCTTGTTGCATTGGCTTTTTTTGTACAAAAACATTTCAATTTGACATAATCAAAATTATCCATTTTGCATTTTGTAATGCTCTCTATCTCTTGTTGGGTCATGAATTCTTTACTTTTCCACAAATCTGATAAGTAAACTATTCCTTGCTTTCCCCAATTACTTAGAGTATCAACTTTTACTCCTAAATCATGAACACATTTTGACTTTATTTTGGTATATGGTGTAAGATATTGGTCTATGCCCAGTTTTTGCCCTACCATTTTCCAATTTTCCCAACAGTTTTTGTGAAATAGTGAATTATTAGCCCAGAAACTGGCCTCTTTGGGTTTATCAAAGAGTAGATTGCTAAACTTGTTGATTTCACCTACTTGTGTACCTATCCTATTCCACTGATCCACACCCCTGTTTGTTAACCAGTACCAGGCAGTTTTGATGACTGCTGCTGTGTAGTACAGTTTAATATCTGGTGTGGCTAAACCACCATCTCTAGCATGTCTTTTCATTAATATCCTAGATACTCTAGACCTCTTGTTTTTCCAAATGAATATTGTTATTATTTTGTCCAGCTCAGTAAAAAAAATTTTTGGTAGTTCGATTGGTATGGCACTGAATAGATAGATTAATTTAGGTAGAATTGTCATTTTTATTATATTAGCTCGGCCTAACCATGAGCAACTGATATTTCTCCATTTATTTAGATCTGATTTTATTAGCGTGAAAAGTGTTTCATAGTTATGTTCATATAGGCCCTGGGTTTGTCTTGGCAAATAGACTCCCAAATATTTCATAGTGCCATCAGTAACTTTGAATGGAATTTCTCTTTCTCCGGTAAGACGCTGCCTTCATGCGGCCATCTTGGCTCCGCCCCCCTTGAGGGCAGATTTTAACTCAGTTCTTCCTGACTCCAGGCTCAGGGATCTAGTTATTGTGCAACCTAACTACTAAGATCTGACCTTGTTATTCCACCACTCAAAAACTCTAGAGACATTTTAAGTGCTTTTAGAACAAAAAGCAAACTACTCTATTTAGCTTTTAAAACCCTCATCACTCTAGCTTCCATCTATTCTTCTACTCTCCTTGCACATTATTCTCCCTTTAACATTCTGAAATCCAGTCAAACTCAGAAGTCTATCTTTTTCTCCCACAAAACATTCCATTTTTCATTTTTGCATTTTTGCATTGACTGTGGCCCATGCCAGGAATGTTCTACCTATTTCCACCTATCTGTGGCAACACTGCTGAGGATACCACCATTGTCCTGATCACTCAGAATCACAACCTAGATTCATCCTCTAATTCTCATTCCCTCTTCATCCATATCCAATGTATTTCTAAGGTCTGTTGATTTTATCTTTGTAACCTCTCTTATATATTCTCTCTTCTCTCCTCTATCACTGCCACTACTCTGGTGTAGTCCCTTATTACCTTATGCATGGACTATTGCTATAGGCTTATGATTAATCTCCCTTTCTTAAATTTCACTTCAGTATAGTTTATCCTCCACTCATCTGCCAAAATGATCTTCCTAAAGCACAAGACTTACCATGTAATCCCTCTACTAAATAAAGTCTATTGGCTCCCTAATCACTTCTAGTATCAAATATTAAATCTTCTATTTGGTCTTCAAAACCCTTCATAATAGCTACACCTTGACATTTCCAGTCTTCTTACCCATTATATACTGCCCCCACCTCAGGGATGTGTCTATTTGTCACACAAGACACTCCATCACTTGACTGCAGGCATTTTCGCAAGCTGGCTGTCACCCATGCCTGTAGTTGTCACCTTCTTCCTTTCTGGCTCCTGGCTTCTCTAGCTAACTTCCAGTCCCAGCTAAAACCCCTCCTCCAACATGAAGCCTTTTTTCCTGATTTCTATTTAATTAGTGTCTTCCCTCTGTTGATGATCTCTAATTAATATGGTCTATTGTTGTTTTAACTTGGTTCTTTTTTTTCTCTGTATATATTTTATTTAATATTTTAGTTTTCAATATTGATTTCCACAAGATTTGAGTCACAAATTTTCTCCCCATTTCTACCCTCCCCCCATTCCAAGATGACATATATTCTGATTGCCTTGTTCCCCAGTAAGGCCTCCGCTCTTTCACCCCACTACCCCCACCTCATCCCCTTTCCCCTTATTTCCTTGTAGGGCAGGATAGATTTCTATGCCCCATTCCCTATATATCTTGTTTCCCAACGGTATGCAAAAAAAATAATTTTTTTAAGCATCTCCTTTTAAAACTTTGAGTTCCAAATTCTCTCCCCTCTTCCCTTCCTACACACCCTCCCTAGGAAAGCAAGCAATTCAACATAGATCACACATGTATCACACATGTACAATGCTCATGATGTGAAAGGTGAACTATATTTGCTTCCATCTTATCCTGTCCCCCTTTATTCAACTTTCTCCCTTGACCCTGTCCCTTTTCTTTTTTTTAATTTAATTTATTTAATATATTTAGTTTTCAGCATTGATTTTCACAAGAGTTTGAATTACAAATTTTCTCCCCATTTCTACCCTCCCCCCACTCCAAGATGGCATATATTCTGGTTGCCCTGTTCCCCAGTCAACCCTTCCTTCTGTCACCCCACTCCTCTCCCATCCCCTTATCCCTTCCTTTCTTGTAGGGCAAGATAAATTTCTATGCCCCATTGCCTGTGTATCTTATTTTCTAGTTGCATGCAAAAACTTTTTTTTGGTTTTTGAACATCTGTTTTTAAAACTTTGAGTTCCAAATTCTCTCCCCTCTTCCCTTCCCACCTACCATCCCTAAGAAGTCAAGCAATTCAACATAGGCAACATGCGTATCATTATGTATAACCCTTCCACAATACTCATGTTGTGAAAGACTAACTATATTTTGCTCCTTCCTAACCTATCCCCCTTTATCCAATTTTCTCTCTTGGCCCTGTCCCTTTTTGAAAGTGTTTGTTTTTCATTACCTCCTCCCCCATCTGCCCTCCCTTCTATCATCCCCCATTTTTTATCTACTTCCTCCTTCTTTCCCGTGGGGTAAGATAACCAATTGAGTGTGTATGGTATTCCCTCCTCAGGTCAAATCTGACGAGAGAAAGATTCACTCATTCCCCCTCACCTGTCTCTCTTCTCTTCCTACAGAACTGCTTTTTCTTGCCAGCTTTATGTGAGATAATTTACCCCATTCTATCTTTCCCTTTCTCCCTCTCTCAATATATTCCTCTCTCATCCCTTAATTTCATTTTATTTTATTTAGATATCATCCCTTCATATTCAACTCACCCTGTGTGCTCTTGCACTCTCTCTCTCTCTCTCTCTCTCTCTCTCTCTCTCTCTCTCTCTCTTTCTCTCTCTCTCTCTCTCTCTCTCTTTCTCTCTCTCTCTCTCTCTCTATATATATATATACATACATATATAATATATATGTATATACATGTATATGTCTATACACATACATATATATGTACATACACACACATATATATACATATACATAAACACACACACACACACACACACACACACACACATATATATATATATATATATATATATACACATACATAAATATGTATGCATATTCCCTTCAGCTACCCTAATACTGAGGTCTCATGAATCATACACACATACACATCATCTTTCCATGTAGGAATGTAAACAAAACACTTCAAAGTTAGTAAGTCCATTCCAATTTCTTTTTCTTGTTCTTTTTCTTGATTACCTTTTCATGCTTCTCTTGATTCTTGTGCTTGAAAGTCAAATTTTCTATTCAGTTCTGGTCTTTTCACTGAGAAAGCTTGAAAGTCCTCTATTTTATTGAAAATCCCTGTTTTGCCTTGGAGCATGATACTCAGTTTTGCTGGATAGATGATTCTAGGTTTTAATCCTAGCTCCATGGACCTCTGGAATATCATATTCCAAGCCCTTCGATCTCTTAATGTAGAGGCTGCTAGATGTTTGGTAATTCTGATTGTCTTTCCACAATACTCAAATTGTTTCTTTCTGGCTGCTTGCAGTATTTTCTCCTTGATCTGGGAGCTCTGGAATTTGGCGATTATATTCCTAGGAGATTTCTTTTTGGGATCTATTTGAGGAGATGATTGGCAGATTCCTTCGATTTCTATTTTGCCCTGTGGCTCTAGAATATCAGGGCAGTTCTCCTTGATAATTTCTTGAAAGATGATAACTAGGCTTTTTTTTGATCATGGCTTTCAAGTAGTCTAATAATTTTTAAATTATTTCTCCTGGATCTATTTTCCAGGTCAGTGGTTTTTCTAATGAGATATTTGACATTGTCTTCCACTTTTTCATTCCTTTCGTTCTGTTTTCTAATATCTTGATTTCTCATAAAGTCAATAGCTTCCACTTGCTCCAATCCAATTTTTAAGGTAGTATTTTCTTCAGTGGTCTTTTGGACCTCCTTTTCCATTTGCCTGATTCTGCCTTTCAAGGCATTCTTCTCCTCTTCGGCTTTTTGGAGCCCTTTTGCCCAATGACTTAGCCTATTTTTTAAGGTGTCGTTTTCTTCAGTATATTTTTCAGTATATTTTTGGGTCTCCTTTAGCAAGTCATTGACTTGTTTTTCATGGTTTTCTCGCATCCTTCCCATTTCTTTTCCCAATTTTTCCTCTACTTCTCTGACTTGTTTTTCCAAATTCTTTTTAAGCTCTTTCATGGCCTGAGACCAATTCATGTTTTTCTTGGAGGCTTTTGTTGTAGGCTCTTTGACTCTATTGACTTCTTCTGTCTATATGTTTTGGTCATCTTTGTCACCAAAGAAAGATTCCAAAGTCTGAGACTGAATCTGGGTGCATTTTTGCTGCCTCGCCATGTTCCCAGCCAACTTACTTGACCCTTGAGTTTTTCAGCAGGGTATGGCTGCTTTTAGAGTAAAGAGTACTATGTTCCAAGCTTGGGGGGATGCACTGTTGATTTCAGAGTTATTACAGCCAGCTCTGCCACACCAGCACTCCTCCTTCCCCAAGAACCCCCAACCTGTATTGGAATTAGATCTTTGGCCGGCTCTGCACTCCTGCTCTGATCTGCCACTTAATTCCTCCCACCTGGTGGACCTGGGGCTAGAAGCAACTGCAGCTGTAGATCTGTAGCTGCCCCACCTCTGCTGCCCCTGGGTCAGTGGCTGAACTGGGAACTCTATCATCCTGTCTCCAGCAGATTTTCCCACTAACCTTCTCTGTTGTCTTTGGTGTTTGTGGGTTGAGAAGTTAGGTAATTGCCACAGCTCACTGATTCAGGGCACTAGGGCATGCTCCACCTGGCTCCTGGTCTGGTGCTACACCGGGCTCTGCTCCACTCCTGTCTGCTCCCAGCTCTGTGCGGAATAAACCTTACCCAGAGATCATCCAGGCTGTCCTGGGCTAGAGTCCTGCTTCCATCTACTATTTTCTGAGTTCTGCAGTACTTCTCTGATGTCTTTGGTGTTTGTGGGTTGAGAAGTCTGGCAACTGCCACAGCTCACTGATTCAGGGTGCTAATGCACAATCTGCCTGGCTCCTGGTCTGGTTGGTCCTCACGGTCCACACTGGGCTCTGCTAAACTCCGCTCACAGCTCCATGCACACAGCAACCATCCAGACTGTCCTAGGCTGGAGCCCTGTTTCCCTCTGCTATTTTGTGGGTTCTGCAGTTCTAGAATTGGTTCAGAGCCATTTTTATAGGTTTTTGGAGGGACTTGGCAGGGAGCTCACACTAGTCCCTCCTTTCCAGCTTCCATCTTGGCTCTGCCCCTGGTGTGCGACCATGTCCCTTTTCAAATGGGTTTGCTTTTGATTACCTCCTCCCCCTATCTGCCCTCACTTCTGTCATCCCCCTTTTTTATCTACTTCCTCCTTCTTTCCTGTGGGGTAAGATACCCAATTGAGTGTGTATGCTATTCCCTCCTCAGGTCAAATCTTATGAGAGCAAGATTCACTAATTCCCCCTCACCTGCCCCCTCTTCCCTCGCAACAGAACTGCTTTTTTTTGCCACTTTTATGCAAGATAATTTACCCCATTCTATCTCTCCTTTTCTCCCTCTCTCAATATATTCCTCTCTCATCCCTTAATTTTTTTTAGATATTATCCCTTCATATCCAGACTCCAAGCAGAGTGCTTCATACAATGTGGGAACTTTGGAAATATTTGTCAATTACCTGATTAATGGATGTTAAATAAAGTTTTTATTACAATTATAAAACAGTATGAATCACTATGTGCCCCAATTCCTTTTATTTATTCAAAAATTCTTATTTAAATATTGTTTTGTGTAAAACCCTACAAGGTATAATCATGAAGTCTCTAGCCTAGAAAGGCTATACCAGGTTGAGGATAACTTACAGGCCTCAAACCCATCAGTGAGTTAGGGTGATTTCTAACCCATACGTCTGAGAGCTTCCTCAGGTGGGGCAGGCAGAAAAGAACAATTTGTTCCAACTACCAAGAAGATGACTGAAGCAGATACTTTGGAGCACTTAGACCTTGGTCAGACATCAATGATGCCAAGGTCCTCTACTGCATCCTGGGCCATCTCTTTCATCTTAACTTTTGTCTTGTCACTGGACTTCTATGACTCTGGAAGAGAGAATAAGGCTGTGTGACATATAAACAGTTAAGGAGAGAGAGTTTCTGGGTAATAAATCCTTTTATTAATAATGTTAGCATAATATCAATAAAAGGGGTCAGTGACACTCTCAGTTGTTAGAGATCCTCATGGAATCTACTCAACACTTGTATGCCCTTGGAATTCCCATCAGTTTGGGAATGGCTGAACAAGTTGTGGCATATAAATGTAATGGGTTACTATTGTTCCATAAGAAATTATTAGCTGGTGGATTTCAGAAAACCTGGAAGACTTTGATGAACTGATACTAAGTGAAATGAACAGAACAAGAGTACATTGTACACGGTATGATAGACTTAGCTCTTGTCAGCAATGCAAGGATCTAAGACAGTTCCAAATGATGGAAATGATATCTATATCAAGAGAAAGAACTATGAAGTCTGAATGTAGATCAAACATATTATTTTCACTTTTTTCTTTTTTTTTGTTATTTCTTTCTCCTGGTTTTTCCCTTTTGTTCTGCTTATTCTTTCACAATATGATTAATGTTGAAACATGTTTAACATGATTGTGCAGGTATAATCTATATCAGATTGCTTATTGTCTTGGGGAGGAGGGAAGGAAAAGGGTGAGAGAGAAAAATTTGGAACTCATAATCTTAAAAAATAGTGTTGATAACCATCTTTACATGTAATTGGAAAAAAATACTATTTAACACTTATATGCCTTTTGAAGAGTGGGTTTTCTTGAGGGTGGCAATCAACTCTGATTGGTTAACAAGTAATGAAAAAGAATATTATAATGAGAGGTGGACCTATTCTAATAAGGAGCTGGTGGATGTGAGTTTGTTCTTGTCATTTACTTCCAAATCACCCTTTGAAAGCCTTTGGCTTCCAAAATAATTAAATAATTATTGATAGTAATGACCTTAATTAATAATAAAGAATTAAATAAAGAATTTGTCCCCACTCAAACCTAAGCAGAACTCAATGGGGAGGAATTCATCTAGATGAGAAGGTTTTTGTGGGATAAATTTTTGGCTAGGTCAGTAATATTCTTCAAAGACTGGGCTTTGAACAAGAAAAATAACAGGGAAAAAGCCTGTGTCTCCCCTATAACTGGTTATTAATAATCATTTCTTTTAGCTGACAACTTTTTGCAGCTCTTCTTCACTTAAACTGTATTCAAGCTCAAATAAGACATCACAATATAATGTCATTGGTCCTCTTTGAAAATGAAAAATGACAATGACACCAAGGTTATGATCACCAAAAGCTAGTTTTTTGACTTTTGATTCCCTCAGTACCTCAGTTCTGAAGTTATTTTTCATCTCCAGGCAGATGGGTGACATCTTCATATTCTTATTAGATGATAATTTCTAGCTCAAAATGTTCTTTTCTCTTGCCTTAGCATGATCAATTTCAAATTAATCAGCCTTCCCTTCCTCCTAACAACCATACTCCTTTGAGAATTGTATGCAGATTCCTGGCTAGCTACTGGATATAGTCCATCTCTTATAGGAAAGTGTATCAGTAATTAAGGTGGGACTTTTGTCTGTTCTTCCTTTAAACTCCTTTAATGATTCTGGCCTTTGTTTGAATGGGGCAGGTGAAATGGGATCTTTTTGTCTTGGAGTGTTTCTCAGTACTAAAACAATGTAATGGTAAACAGGACAAGACTTTTTGTTGTCTTCTCCTTTGGAATGCTGAGGTAGTTAAGTACCTTTCATGAGTCTTGCCTTTCTAATGTAATGGCCAGCAAAATGTGATTTTTCACTGTTTTTTTGTCTGCGTACTTCTCAGCATTGAGGTAATTAAGTGCTCCAGGGTTCTAAGAAGGATATATAATATCCGAACTTGGTGTTTTACTTTTGGGGCTCTCACTCACTGGAAGAGAGTAGCATGTGACTTGAAGAGACTCTGGGCAGCCTTTGTTAAGCGCCCTCGAGCTTGTAAATCCAGATGTCGATGCTTTCCTGGTAGCTAGGAGTGGGATTTGAATCAGACAAAGTGTGTCTGTTGATATTTGTAATTTCTATTTGTATTTGTTCTGAAGTTCAGGGTGCTGCCTTTTCCTCCTGAATTAAGTGGGTTATATTTGTATGTGTGATTAAAATGAGATTGTTAACCCCTTAAAATCACTTTCCTTAGTAAAGCAAATCAAAGAACACATGCTGGCAGCTCTTGTTGCTGGTCTTGTTGGCTCTTACACCTCAACATCTGCTGCTAGTCAAATTGTTGTCATTCCTAGTGTGTGGAATATCTATTTAATTTTATTGTATTTTTTTAATCTGAAGTTTTTTTTTTAATTTACTTTAAATGTCTTTTTACTTCAGCCCTGGAAACCTTCAAGTTTTGCTGAATTTTCATGCAATAATCCCTCTTACAAAAAAATTAAGTGAAAAGGACCTATTTGTACAAAAATATTTCTAGCATGTCTTTTTATGATATCAAATAATTGGAAATTGAGGGGATGCCCACCAATCAAGGTATAGCTTAAAAATTGTGGTACATTATTGTGAGGGAATACTATTGTGCTATAAGAAACTCAATTTTTTTTTAAAAAATGAATGTTAAGGGGCAGCTAGGTGGCGCAGTGAGTAGAGCACTGGTCCTGGAGTCAGGAGGACCTGAGTTCAAATCCGGTCTCAGACGCTTGGCACATTTACTAGCTGTGTGACCTTGGGCAAGTCACTTAACCCCAATTGCCCTGCCAAAAACCAAAAAAAAGAATGTTAATGCTTTCTAATGCAATTGGAAAATGTTTATGAAATGGTAAAAAGATATAAACAAAGAAAATTAAGTAAAACTTAAAAGAAAACTTTGAACATCATTAAACAGTAAAGTTAAGTCACTGTTCAGTCATTTCAGTCCTGTCCGATTCTGCATGAACCCATTTGGGGTTTTCTTGGCAAAGATCTTAAGATGCTTTGCCATTCCCTTCTCCAGCTTATTTTGCAGATGAGGAAACTAAGGCAAATATGGTTAAGTGAATTGCCCAGGGTCACAGAGACACGACATGTCTGAGGCGAGATTTGAATGCAGGTCTTCCTGATTCCAGGCCCAGTGCTGTACCTACTTTACTATTTATCTGTCCCTTAAACTTAACTTTATGTTAAGTTAATAAACACTTATTAAATGCTTACTATTTCCTGGTTCCTCAGCTAAGTACTAGAAATAAAAAAAAAGATACAAAAAAAGACATTTCCTGGCCTCAAAGAACCTACATTTTAATGGGTAATACATTGATGATACCAGATATTTTTTTAAGCTGAATAGCTTGGATAAAGATAGAGGAGAAGGCAGTGGGGTGAATGGTGTAGAAAGAGGTCCAGAAAGTAGAAGCAGACCACAGAGAGGAATAAAAGAATGAAAATGAATGGTCTGTGTACTTCCTTAAAAATGGAAGCTCTGAGAAGAATTAACCCCTTTAGAGAAGGGAAGAAGGAGGATGATCTTCAAAAGTGAGAAGGCTGATGGAGCTTGGTGCAGAAAAAACATCTGAAGAGTCAGGAGTGGGCCCTGGAGAAAATAAAGGGTTGAGTCATATAGCTAGTAATAATCCTTTTTTTCTTATATTAGTAGAAATCTGTTTATCTGTTGTACCTATTGTATACATTTAAAGTAATCTGAGTGGAAAAATTGTCATAGGTAAAAGAGTTATGCAACTCATAAGAAACATGGAATCCAAAGGGAAAATAAGCATTGGTTAAAAAAAATAAAAAGGGGGAGAAAAATTGATAACACATGCATATTCTAGCTTTTTTTCCTACTAAATTTCTTCTGGTAACTGAAGGGAGAAGAGTTTTTTTTAGGTATCTCATATGAACAGATTATAATGAAATGCCATTACAAAGTCAACTACATTTAGTTTCGCATTAATTTTCCTGATAATAAATGGAGGTTTAACCCTTTTGAATCATGAAGAAGAAAAGGTTTCCTGGGGCAGGGGCTGGGGGTCAAACCTTATTACAACAGAAGCAAAAATCTTTAAAACAGAAGCAATTATAAGTCCCAGTCAGTGGTTGATTTATTTCAAGAAAAACTGATACACAAAATTGTCGTGCAAACACTTTATAATTGTCCTGTGGAGTTCATCGTAGCAGTATTTGATTTGTGTTTAATAAGCAATTACCTAAAAAGTTTCTTGATTCTATTAACTTACTAAATATTCACTTACTTAATCCCATTCTTAGGAAACTTTTTAATGCCATGTTCAAAATGAAGACTGTCACTAGAATCTCAGAATTTAAATCTAAGCTGTATTACCTACTACGCTTGTGACCTTGGGCAAGTCATGACTCCTCTCTGGGTTTTAGTTTCTTCTTGAATAAAATGAAAGGTTTAGATGTGAAAGTCACTACAGACCCAACCAGATCTAAATCTAAGATACTTTAATATGCATAATTCCTCACTCAAAAATTATTCATTTAGTTTATTTCACATTAAAAAAGACTTTGCCAAGTGTTGGAAGTTGGGGCAAAACAAAGGTTAGAGAAGTAATAAAGTTTTGCCTTCAATCAGATTTCAGTCTTGAGGAGGTGGGTTAAAGTACATATAGAAGTCATCACGTGAACAGTGAAAAAATGGGGCAGCATTTAAATTGGGTGTTGAACAGATGTTAGAATTTTTGTGCATAGAGATCACAGTTTTGGAATGTCAAAGTATATAGAATGGCTTGAGTACAGGCAGTGCAGAATTGTAAATTCATATGTGCTGATTGCAGTGTGTGTGTGTGTGTGTGTGTGTGTGTGTGTGTGTGTGTGTGTGTATGATGGAAACTCTGGATTTTGACTGATGTTCCTAGGAGTTTTCAGGTTTTTTTCAGAATTTTGCAGTTTCTTACAGGTGGTCACTGCTGTATTTTTTTTTCAATTTCCACCTTGCCTTCTCATTCTAAGAGTTTGGAATAGTTTTCTTTCTTTCTTTTCTTTGGTGCATATATGTTTTTTAAAAAATAATTAATTAACTAATTTTTAGTTTTCAACATTCACTTCCACAAGATTTTGAGATCCAAATTGTCTCCCCATCTCTCCCCTGTCCCCAACCCAAGACTGCACACGTTCTGATTACTCTTTCCCCCAGGCTGCCCTCCCTTCTGTCACTGCTCCTCTTCTCTTATCCCCTCCTCTTCTATTTTCCTGTAAGGTGAGATATATTTCTATAACCCATTGCCTGTATATCTTATTTCCCATTTGCACATAAAAACAATTTTTAACATTAATTTTTAAAACTTTGAGTTCTAAATTCTCTCCTTTCTTCCCTCCCCACCTATCCTTCTTGAGAAGGTAATCAATTCGACATAGCTTGTATATATGTAGTCATGCAAAATACTTCAACAGTCATGTTGTGAAAGACTAACTATATTCCCTCCATCCAATCCTGTTCCTCATTTATTCTATTCTCTCCTTTCACCCTGTCTCTCCTCAAAAGTGTTTACTTATTTGGGGGAGCAAGGAATAGTTTACATGTGAGATTTATGGGGAAGGAAAGAATTTATGAGCAAAACAGAGATAGAGAACATTACGAAATGCAAAATGGATAATATTGATCACATTAGATTGAAAAGTTTTTGTACAAACAAAGCCAATGCAACCAAGATTAAGAGGGAAGCAGAAAATTGGGAAAGAACTTTTACGGCCAGTTTCCCTGATAAAGGCCTTATCTCTAAAACATACGGGGAACTGAGTTAAATTTATCAGTAGACAAGACATTCCCCAGTTCAGAAATGGTCTAAGGATATGAGCAGGTAGTTTTCAGTGGAAAAAAATTAAGATATCTATAGTCATATGAAGAAATGCTCTAAATAACTATTGATTAGAGAAATCCAAATCAAAAGAATACTTAGTTAGCACATCTCACCTATCAGATTGGATAACACGATGACACAGGAAAATTATAAATGCTGGAGAATATGTGGGAAAATCAAACATTAATGCATTGTTGGTGAAGTTGTGAACTGATCCAACCATCCTGGAAAGCAATTCCAGAATGGAACTATGCCCAAAGGGCTAGAAAAATGCTCATACCTTTTGACCCAGCAATACCATTTCTAGGGTTGTATACCAAAGAGATCATACACAATTGCTGCTGCAACTGTCTTTTGAATTACTTCCTTTCTATCTATACTACTTAAGGCCTCCATCCCTTCCTAAAATGTCACTACTGTGCATGTGTCTCCTTCTCATTCTGCCCAAGGATTGGGTAGTAGCTGACAAGGATCTCAGTTGGCACCTGTCCCCATTACAGTATCCAGTATGGGTTTTGTGGTACCCTCTTACAGGTGTGAGATCTCCTGGGTGCTATAGCACTTTGGGCACAGTGTCCTCCTGGCCCAACCCATTTCTTTTGTCAGAAGGCCTACTGTTTGTCTCCCTATGCCAAACCAGGGTAGACAGAGGAATAATTGTGATATTTTTCCTGGAATTCACCATTAGGATTTTGTCTGGTACATTTTCTAGATACATTAGGAAGAGTTGGTGGGGTGGAGCTCACTATATGTGTTCCTGTCACTCTACCATCTTGATTTCACTTCCCATGCCTTTCATTTTAGATCACATGGATAGATAGATGTAAGAGCTAAAATTTTGTGAGTGGATGAGGCGTTCTTTCTATTCTGCTAGCAAAACGCATTTTAAAAATGAATGCAGAATCTTTAGGAATGTCTATGTTTTTGCACTGGAACAAAGAATGGGATGAAGTAATGATAGAGAAAGAGAAGAGAAAAAAAAGATAAAATTGATAGTTGAATGTCACAGAAACCAAAGGAAAACAGAATTTCAAGAAGAGATTAGAAAATGCTGCACTGGGGTCAAAGAGGATAAGGACTGATAGAAGCCAAATGGGCCTGGTAATTATTAGGTCACTGCTTATCTGCAAGAATGCAATTTTAGTAGAGGGTGGAATACAGGGAGGTAAGACAAGAGTGCTTGGTACAAAAAAAATGACCTATTAGAGGAGGCAAAATCTACTAAACAGTGAATCAATTAACATTAATTAAACACCTAACACATTTCAGGGGTACATGTGACAAAACGAAATAGTCCCTGCCCTTATTCTGCACATATGGTGATAATGAAAGAAAAGAGGATAGTAACTCAAATGTGGAGCAGGATGAAAAATAAGTTGTTCTTTGTTTTTTTTTCCTTTTTTAGTCTTAGGGATAACAAGCATTTTTGTGGACTGCAGGGAAGGAGCCAATAAAGAAGAAATCATTGGGAGACAGTTTGGCAGTGTTGGAGGGTTGCTGTGTTTGTCCTTCTTTTTGAAGAAGACCATGACATCAGGGAAATGATGACATGATTTGCAGTTGACTTTGATTTTAGTGAGGTAGGACTGTGCTAGGTTACCAACCTCACTTTCTTCTCCTACTTACAAAAGAGCCATCTGGATCCAGTGACAAGATATTCATCAGGATGACTGGAGATGACCCAGGATGCAATGGGAGACCCTGGCCCTTTTAGGCCAAAGCCTTTTCATGTACTCACTTAGAGTGAGGTAATGCCCATTCAGTGAATAGGCCTCTTTAAGAAGTGAGTCAAGGGATGGCCCCTTTAATTAGAAAAAAAAAGGAAAAAGGAAAAAAAGAGAAAAGAGGAAAAAAATCAAGCTGGCAGGAGAAGATCCTCAGTGTTGCTGTTCCAAAGTGAAACAGTTATCATAGACATTCACTCTAAGGCTGAGGGGCCCAAAATACAGCCATTAAGTGAAGCTTGATCAGAGACCTGTGGTGGTCCAATCTATGAGCTTCAGAGTGAACTGAGTTTGTCAGGGGATATGGGTTAGAATCCTGACCCTCCTGCTTACTACCATGCATGTCATCTGGGTCAAGTCACTTCCTTTCTCTAGATCTAACTTTCCTCATCTGTAAAATGGGGAGGGAAAAGGGAGCTAGACTATATGGCAGACCTGCACAACATATAGCCTGCAGGCCAAAGGATTTCAGGCAGTCCTCAAGAAATGTAGAGGATGTAAAAGAAAATAAAGATGTAACGAGTGCTTTGTCCATGATCTGCTTAACCTACCATCCACTAGTCACTATTGTGCCCATCATGTACCTTGGTGGGTGGGTTGCCAAGGCACACGCTTTCATCTTTGTCACATGACCCATGGCAACCAATAATCATCAGTCTCTCTAGTCTGAGAGGAGAGGTTGTATCTTTTTGCTGTGTTTTTGTTCCTTCCCGGCACTGAACAAAGGGAGTGCAGCCACACACCAAAAGAGCTGACACCTGCTACGTGATGAGCTGCAACAGTACAAGGGCTTCTTCCCCTCCTTCACTAGGTGGCTGCCCTCCAAGTTACATGAGTGTCTGGTGGTCTTTCCAAGTTCAGACCCTCAGTTCAGTATTTCTTTGTATGTGAGTAGTTGCTATGGAGATTTTTTGGTTCTAACATTAAAGTTTTGGGGGTGACTGTACAATGGGTGAAAAAGAGACAGGAGATCAAATCAACAGAGTGTTTAATCTGGAGTGGACAAATAGATACATGCTTACTTACAAAAGAAACAAAATACTCTGTGTTGTTTACCAAGAAATAATATCTATTCTGAAGCAATGTAATCTTTGTTGCTATTTCGAATCAAAACATACTGACTTAAGCAAATTGGACACAAATGAAAAACAAATTAAAGTGTCCAAATTGTTCAAAAATCTCAGTGGGGAAAAATGTTTTTTCAAGAAAGTAAACTCAGAAAATGAGGTGGCTACTCAGGCCAGTTTTCAGATTTCTAAAGAAATTGCTGCTGCTGGGAAGTCTTTTACTGAAGGTGACTTCATAAAGAAGTGTTTCCTGATAGCAGTTTCTGGGTTATGTCCTGATTTTTTAAAAAATTGTTTTTGAGAAATAGTATAATCATTAATAACCTATCTGTGACCCAAAGAAGTTTAGCCTATTTTAATTTTAGTTCTTACCTACTGCCAAGTTGTGCATGTCTGCTATATGGCTTTTGAAGTCTTTCCCAGTTCTTCTATGATGCTATGATTCTATTTAACATTTTGACAAAAAAAAAAAGACCACGAAGGGTGTACATGCTTAGCAAGGCTGCCCAACTATGTGAGGGAGTTAAACTTTAAAAAGTGGAACAGTTCAATTTACCCTGAGCTAGGAGGGAAGGGTAAGGAAAAAAGCAAGAGACAGAAAAATTGTGAGATGAAGAGGAGGGAATTCAAGGGAACTCTTGTTTATAGCCATAATCTCAGTAACTGAGGAGATGAGGTCATTTGCTAAGAAAAAAGAGTACTCCTAGGGCCTTGAAAAGCATAAAGATGTTTTGAAATAACTCCTTTGGGAAATATAGCAGGGAGTTCAAAGTAAAATTCCCTTGAAATAATGAGATAGTTAAAATAGAGAGGTGAATAAAAATTACTTTTTAGCTGGCTCTTCTGTTTTAATCAAAACACTTTAATCTGTACTTGGATAATTATAGTAAAAGTTACATTGCAATGTTTCTGAATGAATAATCGACCTGAAAGAGATACTGAGGTGGGAGGGTGGTAAGAGGAGACAGTATGTTAATACTTTATAAAGAGCTTTGAAAATGTGAAGTTCTGAATAAAATAGTAAAATAACTATATGCATAGCAAGGGTAAAAAGAAACTGTTGGTTGATAATTTCATTTCAGAATACATTTTCAGAAATGTTAGTTGACAATTTAGGAATCTATTAGGTTGAGATTGCCAGTTAAGGTGCAAAATAAATTCAGTTTATTCTATAAAATAGAATGAATGCATTTATTCCAATGCCATTATGTGCTCATCATAATGATAACATAAATTTTATTATTCAGTCAGAATTCAATTTTATTACTTTTGACTGATAGTAAGTATGCATGAAATCCTCTTACCTGAAGGCTGATTTGCACTGTCGTCAATCAACTTGCTTTTACACATGCTGCTGGTGACTGGTTAATATAAGAATATTTGCTGTTCCAGTCATACAAGAAATTATTGTAACACACCTACAGCTGGGAGGAGTAGTAGATAAAAGAGTAGGACTGGACTCAGCCAGACGTTTTTTCCTTCATTCAAACCCAGCCTCAGACACGTACTAGCTGTTTGTCCCTGGGCAAGTCGCTTAACCCTGTTTGCCTCAGTTTCATCATCTGTAAAATGAAATGGAGAAGGAAATGGCAAACCACTCCATTATCTTTGTCATGAATACCCCAATTGTGGTCATGAAGGTTTGAACCCTACTGAAGAACAACACCTACCATGTACATGACAAAATGCTGAGTGATAGGGCAAATAAAGACATAAACATGACATAGTCACCTACACTCAAGGATCTTATCATGTAGTTGGGGAAATAATACATATACACAAATAGTTATGATACATATATCCATATATATCCAGATAGGTGTATATATACATGTGCTTATAGACATATAAATATGTGTACTTGGGTGTAGATGTATGTATATATATATATGTATTTATATACACAATTATATTTAATTGGTGCATAAGAGTAGCACACAAAGTGCTATGTTCATAATAGGGAAAGATCAGTTCCTCGTCAGTATTAGGGAAGAGTTCATGTGAATGATTTGAAGCATGTAAGGGAGGGAGGGATTTTAGTCATAAGGAATGGCAGGAACAAAAACCCTGCAGCAGGAGAAGCAGGACCTAGTTTAGCGAACCTTGAACAATATGATTTATATAGAGTAGAAAATAAGTGAAGAGGAGTAGCCTACGGCTAGAAAGGTAGGCTGGGATGACATTATAGAGGGCTTGAAATGACTTTGTTTGGCTTTTGAATAGAGTTTGGTGTGGACGCATTTGATTGTGGAATCCTTGAAGACTTTTGAACAGTAGGAATACATTATCAGAGCTACATTTTAGAAAGAATATAAGATCGGCTTGGAAGGTGAATACACAAGAGTCAGCCTCTTTGGGCACTCTAAACATGAATGAAAGTAAGGATAGGAATTTAGGTGAAAGAAGAAGAATGGTTAAAATTTTAAAAAAAAGATTTAACACTTGTATATGCATAAGGATCATGAATGAGGGAAAAATGCAAGATGACTGCAAATACCAGGAGTGACTTGGAGAATAGTGGTATGCATAACTAAAGAAGGAAATCAAAAAGATAAATAAGTTTCTGAGGAAAGATCATGGTTCAGTTGTAAATATGTTGAGTTAGAGTTTTTATTGGTATGTGAAAATGGAACTATGTGTTAAGACAGCAGTCTCCTGATGCAGGTCTCTTTATCCTTACCCAGTTGCCTTCCAACATACAACCTCCACACAACTTCCTTCAGGCTCAATGTCTACAAGGGCTTCCCTAGTGAAACACCCACCCCTTTTGAAACCTGAGTGGCCCTAGCTTCTGTGAAATAGCTTCCTGGCCAATGGCCAGTGAAAAGTCAGAGTCATGTGGGCCCAATGCCTCTCAAAATCTGTGGGTTCTCTGAAACCATGTAACTCGCTATACCATGATGACTAATCAAATACAGTTTCCAGATAGATGTGAGGGAAGCTTTGTCTGGAGAATCTGTCACAATATTCTTGCTGTATTAGGGCAAAGTAAGGTCTTTTGTTAAATGTTTAGTCCATTCAGAGTGCTTCATTTCATCACAACATTGAGAGTACTGCTGTAGAGGGAAGCCCATGTGTAGTGGGGTCCAATAGATTACAAGGGCCTGTTTCCTCTCCTATAGAATACACGTGTCAGTGTCACTGTGTGGCTCAAAAAAGGGGAAGAATAGACATCTCTAGCCTCCTTGTCCTTTTCCACCCTTCGAAAGAGATTATAATTTCTGCCAAGAAGGGAAGCAGGAAGTTGGCACGTAGGCCACTTTGCTTTTCTCAGGGAGAGGGGATGCTAAGCTAGAATTATCTACCTACTCCCTTAAATATTTTTGTCTAGAGGATACCATCAGGTTCAATCTAGCTTCTGATTATGGTTTCTCTTTTTGGGGGAAAGAGAACTCTCAGGTTTTACATTCAAGGCATGATTCTTTCCCAGCAAATACCAGTTCTACAATGAATACACACAGCGAATAGCAAAGAAACACATTAATCTAAATTGATAATAAAACAGGAATAAGATGAGATAAGCATAGGAGAATATATACCAGAGAATACAGAGTGAAGGAGCTGTCTCATCAGGAGCAAAGTAATTAAAACACAAGAGATTCCTTGATCTCCCCAAGTATCTAGTATAGCTAGCTGGGATAGGGACATGATAGAAACTACCAGTTCCGTTCATGTCTGCCCCAAGTTGTTGGCGCTTTATTTTTGTTTTTTTTTTTTCTTTCAGCCACTTGAAGTTGACTTGGCCTCTTCCATCTTCCCTCTTGAAGCTGGAAGCCAGAATTGTCCAAACTGACTCAAATCTCAAAAAATATTGGATGAGAACTGAAGTTCTCTTATTCTCTCACCAACTCCTCACTGCCCCTCACACAGAGCAGAATATTCATCTCTACAAATAAGAAGAGAGTCTTATAGCAATAGGCTTTGGCAAAGGGCTTGTACTTGCTTTACAGCCATGCTTACAATAAGGTATATATTGGAAAATACCAGTCTGAACTTCTGGACATAGGTCAGGAATCGAAATATTAAATTGGGAATCATCCCATATCAATTTTACGTGAATCCCAAAGACTGCTGAATTCAGATCACTTATAGGTACCAAACTGGATTCCAGAATAAATAGACAAGCTCTCTGCTCATATACTTCTAGGCATCATCATCTTGTCTGTCAGGTTTACTTAAATCCTTTATAAGGGAGAGAGATAAGTGAGTTAGCAAGAACATATATGAAAAGGTCTCAACTGCAAAAATCTAAAGAAAACCAAAACAAAAACAGTGTGCCAATAAAAGTTCTATGAAGGAGAACAATTGTAGTTGATGCCTTGAGAGTATCACATGAGATTGTCTATGGAGAAAATGCAGAGAGAGAGAAGATAATAGATCTAAAATCAGAAAGTACATTAGAATTTATTTCATTGAACTTTCTTATTTTATAAATGAGGAAAAATATGTCTGAGTGGGTTTAGTGACTTGCCAAGATTCGCATGGATGGAAATATCAGAGATAGAATGCAAACCCAGGTCTTCTGTCTCCCCAGATAATAGCCATTTCACTGAATCTTGCTGCCTCTGAAGAGACAGATTAAAGTAATAATAACTTCATTGGAAAAGAATAAAAGTAAAAATGATTTTAATTTGAAACTCTTCATCTGCCATAAAAAGGAATGACACTATTCAAAATAACAAAATTTATAAACTCACCTCATTCCCATCCACAGAATTTCTCTATCACAGAATTCCTCTTTCTGTGTTTATCCTAAGGTATGATCTTCAATGTTTTGGTTTTTTTTTCTCTCAGCCAAAAATTGTTTCTTCTTCTGTGGTTTATGGTGTTATTCAAAACATGGAATATATTCATTTTAATATAGACTCTTGAAGACCAAAGCCCTTTAATTCTCAAACAGAATCAGATTCATAACTGGAAAGTACTTTAGAGGCCATCTAGATCAATCCTTATTTCAGACATACCAGAGAAATATGAGGTAAGAGTGCATTTCAAATCACACCATATAGACTGATAGTTCTCTATGCCAATGAAATTGCAGGCCTGTTCCCAATTCATACCCTAGGACTTGCAAACCAATTTAGAAAAGAATGTAAAAGTCAGAGTGCTTTTAAGAAATAATATAAGTGAGAATATGACAGCATTAATTGAGTCTCCTAAATGAAAAGGACTAAAGAGTGAGTGAAAAATAATTTCTTTTTAGTGGGACATTGGAATCAAATTAAGCTTAGACACTAGCTCTGACTGCAGCATTCTATGCAGAAGAAATGGTGAAAACAAATGATCCAGAGATTGCAACATGTCAGAAGCATTTGAGGAATCACAAATAGACCAGTTTTTATGAAGCAGACTGTGAAAACTGAGTGAATAAAAGTAAAAATGAGACTGAAATGGAATATAAAGCCAAAACATGGAGACCCCATAAACCAGCAAAATGAGTTAATTTTTGTTGGGTATTGGAGATCCAATAATATATTTCAAGCAGGAGAGGGACATGCTTAAAACTATTATTTAAAGACATCATAAGTAGCGTATAATTCTAGTTTGGAGAAATTATAGCTATCCACGTGAAAAGTTGACTAAAGTAATGTTTTCTTTCTTTTTGTCCCTTTATTCCTTTATTTAATATTTTTTAGTTTTCAACATTGATTTCCACAAGATTTTCAGTTGCAAATTTTCTCCCCATTTCTACCTTCTCCCACCACAAGAAGGCATATTTTCTGATTGCCCCTTTCCGCGGTCTGCCCTCCCTTCTTTCACCCCACTCCCTGCCTTATCCCCTTTCCCCTTACTTTCTTGTAGGACAAGATAGATTTCTATACCCCATTGCTTGTATATCTTATTTATCAGTTGCATGCAAAACAACTTTTTTTGAGCATTTGTTTTTAGAACTTTGATTTCCAAATTTTCTCCCTTCTTCCCTCCCCATACACCCTCCTTAAGAAAGCAGGCAATTCAACATAGGCTACACTTGTATCATTATGCAAAACACTTCCATAACAGTCGTGTTGTGAAAGACTTAACTGTATTTCCCTACATCCTATCCTGTCCCCCTTTGTTCATTTTTATTCCCTTGATCTTGGTCCTTTTCCCAAAAGTATGTGCTTTGCATTACTTAACTCCTCCCCTGCTCTGCCATCCCTTCTATCATCCCCTCTCTCTTATCCCTTTCCCCACTACTTTCCTGTAGGGTAAGATACCCAATTGAGTGTGTATGTTATTCCCTCCTTAAGTCAAGTTTGATTAGAGCAAGATGCATTCACTCCCTTTCACCTGCTCCCTCTCCCCTTCCAACAGAATTGCTTTTTCTTGACACTTTTATGTGAGATAATTGACCCCATTCTATCTCACTTTTTCTCCTCGAATATGTTTATCTCTCACCCTTTAATTGTATTTATTTATTTTTTGATAGATATCATCCCTTCATATTCAACTCACCCTGTGCCCTGTGTCTATACATACATACATATACATATGCACATGCACATACATATACATATACATATACATATGTATGTATGTACGCTTGTATGTGTATGTATGTATGTATGTATGTATGTATGTATGTATATTCCCTTCAACTTCCCTAATACTTAGAAAGGTGTCTTTCCATGTAGGAATGTAACCAAAACAGTTCAACTTTAGTAAGTCCCTTATGATTTCCCTTTCCTGTTTACCTTTTCATGCTTGTCTTGATTCTTTTATTTGAAAGTAAAATTTTCTCCTCAGCTTTGGTCTTTTCTTCTTCAAGAATGTTTTTAAGTCCTCTATTTTAATTAAAATCCGTATTTTGTCCAGTAATATTATACTATATTTGCTAAGTAGGTGATTCTTGGTTTTCTTCCCATCTCATTTGACCTCTGGAATATCATATTCTAAGCCCTTCGATCCCTTAATGGAGATGCTGCTAGATCTTGTGTTATCCTGATTGTGTTTCCACAATACTCAAATTGTTTCTTTCTGGCTGCTTGCAGGATTGTCTCCTTGACCTGGGAGCTCTGGAATTTGGTGACAATATTCCTAGGAGTTTTCTTTTTGGGATCTTTTTCAAGAGGCGATCGGTGGATTCTGTCAATTTCTATTTTACCCTCTCGTTCTAGAATGTTAGGGCAGGTTTCCTTGATAATTTCTTAAAGGATGATGTCTAGGATTTTTTTTTGTTATGACTTTCAGGTAGTCCAATAATTTTTTTTAATTATCTCTCCTGGATCTATTCTCCACGTCAGTGTTTTTTCCAATGAGATATTTCACCTTGTCTTCCATATTTTTTTCACTCCTTTGATTTTGTTTTATAATATCTTGATTTCTCATAAAGTCACTAGCCTCCACTTGCTCCAATCTTATTTTTAAGGTGGTATTTTCTTCATTGGTCTTTTGGACCTCCTTTTCCATTTGGCTAATTCTGCCTTTTAAGGCATTGTTCTCCTCATTGACTTTTTGGAGCTCTTTTGCCATTTGGGTTAGTCTGTTTTTTAAGGTGTTACTTTCTTCAGTATTTTTGGGTCTACTTTAGCAAGTCGTTGACTTGTTTTTCATGATTTTCTTGCATCACTCTCATTTCTCTTTCCAATTTTTCCTCTACTTCTCTTACTTGCTTTTCCAGATGCTTTTTGAGCTCTTCCATGGTGTGAGCCCAGTTCATATTGTTCTTGGAGGCTTTTGATGTAGGCTCTTTGACTTTGTTGACTTCTTTTGACTGTATGTTTTGATCTTCTTTGTCACTAAAAAAAGATTTTAGAGTCTGAGTCTTAGTCTGAGTCTGCACCATTTTTCACTGCCTGGCCATGTTCCCAGCAACTCCTTGACCTTTGAGCTTATTGTTAGGTAATGAGTGCTCGTAGACTACAGTTTGCTTTGTCTCAAGTTTTAGGGGCTGTGCTGCTGTTTTCAGCGCTTCTTCTACTCCACTACCACAAGCTCTACTACAGCAGTGCTCCTTCTCCCCCAAAAACTGCCAACCAGGATTGTGACCCAGACCCAAGGAGAGCAAAGCAAGCCCTGCCCTCCTGATCTGGTCTGCTGCTTGATTCCTCCTACCGTGTGAGCCAGGGACCCAGGAAGCAGGTGACACTGTAGCTCCACCACTGTAGACCTCTGCAACCACCAGGGCTGGTAGCTGAACTGCTATCTAACCCAATCAAGAAGTTTTCCCATTAACCTGCTCTGTGGTCTTTGTTGTTTGTGGTTTGAGAAGTCTGGTAACTGCCACAGCTCAAAGATTCATGGCCCTAAGGCCTGCTCCAGGATGACTCCTCCTCTGGTCTATCCTGGCGCGGCCCATTCTGGGCTGTGCTCCACTCCCAGTACCATGTGATAGACCCTTCCCAGTGACCATCTAGGCCATCCTGGGCTGGAGACCTACTTCCTTCTGCTATTTTGTGGGTTCTGTGGCTCTAGAATTTGTTCCAAGCCATTTTTATAGGTGTTTGGATGTATTTGGGGGAGAGCTTAAGCAAATCCCTGCTTTCCAGCCACCATCTTGGCTCTGCTCCCTAATATTACTTTCTTACCCTGAAAGATGCCTCTAGCCTTGTTGCCTCTTCCTCTTATTGATTAATTCTTTCCAGAATTTCCATTTTAAGAATAATGCCTAAATTATCTCTGGGATTCATTCTTAACTCTCAAGATTTCTTTCTATACTATGCATCTATAGGAATAGCTTCTCCTTTGTCCCTCCATTTTAAGCTCCCTTGCTACTTGAGGGTAAGAGCTCTCTCTCCTTTTGTTTGTATCTCCATTCCTGAAGCCTAATATTGTATCTGCCAGATAGTAAGAGTTTAATAAATGCTTACTGACTCAAAAAAGTCAGAGATCCAAGGACTGAGTTTTGACAAGTACATTGGGAAACTCCCAAGTGAGGAAATTTGAATTTTGATCACTGAAATACAACTCAGAAATCTTGATTTGGATTCCAATTTCCTAAACTATACTAAGTGAACTATTATTTTTCTTTTGTATTTCCATCTATAAATTTAGAATATAAGTGAGAATTATACTAATATCTTCATAGAAATATTTTGATAATACTTTAGAATGCTAAAAATAATTTGAGCTCTATGGAGGAAAGATGTTATTTAAGTACCAATTACTATAATGTTCTTTGTCTCCTTAATCTTATCCATCTGTTCAGTGGTTCTGAACCAATTAAGTTGCCAGATAAAGCATATTTACCAGGTGTACACATTGAGTGTCTAAATTCAATGAGAAATAAACATCCTGAGTTAGTCCTTCAGCATGGTCAGTCTGTATGGGATCATTATTTTAGGGATTTGGAGTAATGAGATGAAACTTGCAGAAGAAAGCTTAGTATTCCACGTTACACAACACATAGTTTTACCCAGACTGGAATTTGAAGTAGTAACTCTAACTCTTCCTGATACAGTGGAAACTACATAAAGGCAAGGGTGGCTGGATCTAATTAAAATAAAGGGATTTTATTCTTTATTGTTTTAATCAAAGGACAGTCATAAAATTTGGTTTAAAATTTGTTATTTTTATTAATTGTATTACTCTAAATTAATTTCTGAATGTGTTAAGGCATTAATTGTTGAGATAGCTTACCTTTCCAAATTACAGATGTGGTACAGAAATAGAGGTTAATTTGGTAATTTCTATTATTATATATTCTTAAAATATAGCTATCCCTACCAAATCAGAGGTAACATTAAAATAAAATAGCCACAAACTTAAACAAACATACTTATGGAAAGTCATTGAAAAGAGAATCTTCCTTCATTAGATTCATATATTTTAAAATCTGAAGGGAGATCTTAGCCCACATCTTGGCTTTACACTGACTCTCCTCTTTGAGACCTCGTGTTTTAACAATGCACTATCGTTAAATTTATGATTAATTAATCAAATACATAATTATTAAGAAAATACCATATTACAGACAGAATGCTAAGTGTAAGGTACGCAAAGAAAAATTGAAAACAGTCTTTGGTCTTGAGGAAATTTATATGAGCAGGAGATACATTGATTTTAAAAATGGTTTTATTGATGTCTTCTGTTTCTCATGATATCATAGTTATCCCAATTAGCCCCATAATATGCATATAAAATTTCTATAACAAAGGTTTTCTGTCAAACACATACATATAAATTATTTGCATAAATTTTTTCTGAAAAGTTTTGATATTATAAACACACACAAAACAACAACAACAACAACAACAACAACAAAAACCTAGAAATCCCATCTCATTCCCTGCAAATTGGCAAAGCTGACCAAAAATAGTACTAGTCAATTTTTGAGGGATGAGTAAAATAAGCACATCTTGCTTATTTTATCAATATAATTATTTTGGAAAGTGTTTTGGAATCATGCAAAGAAAGAAACTAAAACTGATATAACATTAAAACCATAGATACCATTACTCTACTTGGACATCAAAGAGACTATTGATATAAAGAAAGTCAAAAGTCAAAATATTTTAACATCACTTTGTGCAATAGCAAAGGATTGGACGCAAAGTAGATTTTCGTTGATTAAGAAACAGATAAAGAAAATGTGACGTTTGCAGTTAATATAATATTACTGTGCTGTAAAAAATGATGATTTTAATGAATACAGACAATTATGGAAGGATCTTCATGAACTTATATAGAGTGAAGTAAGCCAAGACAACAAAACTATATGATTTCCCTACAATGTAAACAAAAAGGACAACTACACTCACACATTCAAAAACCAAAAAAGGAATCCTGCAAAATTACAAATAAAAGGCATGGCTATAAAGAATACATATAGAAGATACACAACTGCAAAAGACAGGTGGTTCTGAAGTTCTATTCAATGCATTTAATTTAATGCATAATTTAAGATATTTTTAACAAAAACTTGTTGAATGGTTTGCTGATATATTTCCTCTCTTTTTCTTTTAAAAAGTTTAAGTATATTATTTGTTATGTCGCACACCTCCCTGAGAGGGTTAGGAGGAAACATTCTGAGGGAAATTATGTTGATGTCAAAAAAAAATCAATGAAATCTTATTTTAATGAAAGGTATTACAAGAGTACAAGCAAGAAGGGATGAGAACCTGAACTTGAGTAGGGACTGGTTGAGTAGACAGAAGGTAGGATATGTGAAAGATGCTGTGGTAAAGGAAATTATAAGAATTGACAACTGGTTGGAGATATATGGTGAGGAGCAAGAGAGGTGGGTCAAGGATATCAATCAGATTGTAAACACATGTTACTTAAGGGAAGGTATTTGGTACTCTAACTATAACGGGGGCATCAATAAGAGAGATGAAATTATGAAAATATAATGAGTTCTGTTTTGAACATTTTGAGTTCAAGATGCTTGTGGTACATACCATCCAAGGCACCCAATAGGTAATTGGTGACATGGGAATAACTTTCAAAGGGTGACCAGGGTGAATAAATTGAGAGAGGAAACATTTGTATACAGACAGTAATTGAACCCCTGAGAACTGATGAGATCACCAAGTGCAAAAATGTACAGAGAAAACAGAAGTGAGCCAAGGACAGAGCTTTGGGGTGACACCTACAATTAGGAAACAAAGAAATTCCCTCCAATGATGGAGATCATGACATATAAAGCAAGAAAATCAGAGACAAGTTTTCTCACTCTAATTTAATGTCTTGGGATAAATGAATAAAGAATATTTCCTAAAAATCAAATCAATTACAGTTGATCCTCAATATTCTCACATTTATCTTTTGTGACTTCATGTATTTCTGTGATTTTATTAGCAAACTTGTTTTCACTTTTTTGTTGGCAATGCACACGTTTGCTGCCATGTGAAGTGGGGAGAAAAATGAGAGGCATGATGAGTGTAAATTTATGGAATGAATGCTATCCTAGTAGGCGCTTCACTGATCTTGTTAACCCTATGGTTGTAAAGAGCTCTCTATGCATTCAGTGCATATTTTCATTATTTGTCTTCAAAGCTCAAGTTTTGTATTGCATTTATGTTCCCTGCTGATCTGATCAAGCTGATGCGTGTTTCATGATCTCCAGTACTATCCACCAGCTGTTAAGGACAGAGGGTCAGAGATAATGTCAGACCTCGCCTGTCTTGGCATCTTCAAATAGCAGCAATTAAAGTCCCAGAAATCTCTTCCTTGCTTTTCAGTGAGTGGCCAAAGTAGAGAGGTTTTCAGCAGTAGAGTATACAGAGCAATGCTCTCACACCATCTTCTTACATAGTAGAAGATAAAATTCAAGTTAAAAAATCTTTTAGTATTAAGAATTGTTTTGTACCGTATTTATGACCTTGTAGATTTCATGTGTTATCCAAAGGGAATATTGTCTGAAATCAATGTGTTTTGGTGTTGTTTTAATTGAGAGGTAGGCACAAAAGAACTCAGGAATCTATGAATTATTAGTGAGAAAAAATATTTTGCATGTTAACCGATTTTGTTTTGTGTATTAAATTTATGGGTTATTTCATAGTTACTGTGTTAGGAAAAGTGAATATTATCAGAATTAATGTTTTGTTATAAAGAATTGTATGCATAAAAGTGTATTTTTAGCAATCTCTAGCAAAACTTTAGAGGTTTTGGTGGTCATATGAACCTAACCTCCTATTTTGCAGAGGTTCGGGTATCAACATTCTAATTTTTGACTTTTGGACATTTTTGTAGGAAAATTGCCCCACAAAAGGTGATGATACACTATATACAGTTCATATAAACTTATTTATACTTTCTATTCTTCAAATTTATTTTCATATCTATTCCTATTTTGAAACATTTTATCTCATTTGAAATCTAGATGGTATTCTTTTACATCATTTATATTCTCCACTAATATTTGAATATCATTCAATCTACCAAAAAATTAAATTTTGAAGAGGTACTTATGCTTAAACATTTATGATGTGCTGTTCTCAATGTTTCTAAAAGTTTAACATAGCAAATTTTCTAAAGTATGCCACCTTTCCCTAGTCAATTCATATTATGCACAGGGTGTGTTACATGAAAGTATGTCTTAAAGGAGCTAAGCTCATGCCAATTACTATCAGTGAATCTGTATTCTGAATAAATCATTCAAAAACCTAAGGGTGTAGTCATTAATCCTCTCTGATTGGAGTCTAAGGAATTCATTGTTATTTTCTACTTCACTCAAGGCAGATGTGGCATCCTATGCACATAAGCTCTAAATCAAATTGTTTTGACATGCTTTCAGTGGGTCTATATGACTATTTTTTCATGCATCAGACCCCATTATGCTTTCAGGACTGATTATTTATTATTTATAGGATTTGGTTTATTACTAAAGGCATAATTATCCCTAGTATCACCCCCCCACACACACACACACATGCAGCCAACCTTAGTAGCAAATGATATTTTGTAAAAACTCTAGAGAATAAGAAAAATAAAAGAAACAAATCAGTATAACTCATGAAACTCATGAATGCATTTAAAACTGAAAATATATAAAATGTGCCACATTTGGGGACCCTACCCACCACTGCAAAGGATATGGGTGTGAACATCTTCTCATATGTCTTTTTTTAGAACCAAACTTGGTTTTTGTGTTTTGTTTTATTTTGTAACTTTTAAATATTCACTTGGAATTTGTGTGGGATTTTATTTCCATTTGCACTGTTGTACTCATTTTCTATATTATTTTCTTGGCTCTGCTTAATTCACCAGACATTATGTTTTCTTCTTAATATGTGTCCTAGAAATACCTATGAATACAGGGTAAGTAATTGAAGTAAATTCCATATCCAACATGAGCTATATTTATTCTTAATGAATAACTTTAAGAAACATCTTTTTCTCAACTAATATCTCTATAATGTTAGTCATGAAAAATAAGAATGATCTTCTTTGATAATCAAGAGATAAAAATAATTTAACAATTAAATTTGGTCTATTCAGATTATGGCAATATTCAGCATGAATTATTTATACTTATTCATGCTCTTATATTACCAGTATATATCAATTAATTATCAACTATGATAAACTTATTTGATAATATTATAATAATCCTTTGAATTTTTTTAATTTTCTGACCATGCTAAAAACACATAGGCAAAGTATTAATATACTTTATAGAAAATATAAATAATCCCTAAAAGAAACCATCTGGTTCCTCCAAAGTTAATAAATAAAATAAAAAAATATTACCTGCTTTCTTTTAATTTTCAAATGCATCATTTATGTGTATATGTGTGCATTCTTTTTCATGCGTGCAGATCATAAAATTAGCACATTGATAGTCCTTCAGAAGATGCATCAATTAAAATTTGAACTTTCACACTTTTATTAGTATTTTCCAATGTATTTCTATTTTTTAAAACTTGATTGAATAATATTATATGATCCACTGCCCTGCTGGGACTTTCACAAGCAAAATAAAATAAATTATGCAGCCCGGTGAGAAAATATTTTTAAATGGAATAAACAATATATTTAGGATCTTTTTAAATCTTCATAAAAATGAACTAGTTTCCATGACCCCTCAATTGTTGTGATGATAATCCTTCGTATCAAAATCATTTACCCATTTTGTCCTTATGTTTATATGTGTTTTGAGATGTGAGCCCATTCCTAGTTTCTTTCAAACTGATTTCCAGGTTTTTAAAATGTTTTTTTTTTGAATGAGTTCTTGCCCCCCAAAGGTTGTGTCTTCGCATTTTATCAAACACTAGATTACTATGGTCATTTATTTCTGTGTTTTGTGTACTCTGTTCTTACCCAGTACCAGATTGTTTTGATGATTAATGCTTTATAATATAGTTTGAAATCTGCTACCTTTAGAATGCCTTCTTTCCCTTATTTTTTCTATTTATTCTCTTGATATCCTTGAACTTTTATCTTAGCAAGTGAATTTTATTTTTTATAGTTTCATAAAGTAATTCTTTGATAGTTTATATGGTATGTTACTGAATAAGTAAATTAAGTTGAATTGTCATTTTCATCATATTTCCTTGGCTTATGAATAAAAAGTGAATATTTTTCCAGCTGCTTAGATCTGCCTTTATTTGCATAAAAATGTTTTGTAATTTTGTTCACATAGATCCTAAGTATGTCTTGGCATGTAGACTACCAACTATTTTATACTTTCTGCAGTTATTTTAGAAGGAATTTCTCTTTCTATGACTTTCTGCTAGGTTTTGTGGTAATATATAGAATTATGAGGATTTTTGTGGGTTTATTTTATATCCTGAAACTTTGCTAAATTGTCAGCTCTTTCAAACAGTTTTTATTCAGTTGGTTCCCATGAGTTCTCTAACTATGTCAGTATAATATCTTCAAAGAATTATAATTTTGTTTTCCTTATTGACTTTTCTTATTACTTCAATTACTTTTTTTGTCTAATTATGTATTCAGGTTTTCTTGTACGATATTAAATAATAATGGTGATAATGGACATCTTTGCCTCAACTCAGATCTTATGGGGAAGCTTCTAGTTTATCCCCATTACAAATAATGCTTGATCTTTGTTTTAGATAGATCCTTTTTTTGTTGCTCTTGTTCAGTCATTCATTTGTGTCTGACTATTTGTGTTCCCATGGACAATAGCATGCCAGGCCTTTCTATTCTCCACTCTCTCCTGAAATCCCTCGAAGTTCATGTTCATTGTTTTGAGGATAATATCTATCCGTCTTATCCTCTGATGTTTCCTTCTCTTTTGCCTTTAATCTTTCCCAACATTAGAGTCTTTTGCAATAAGTTATATCTTCTCAATCTGTGGCCAATATATTTAAGCTTCAGCTTTATGACTTCACATTCCATTGGATAGTCTGAATCAATTTCTTTAAGTATTAATTGATGTGGTCTCCTTGCCAGCCAAGGAACTCTAAACTATTTTTCTGCCACCACAATACAAAAGTAATGATTCTATGGTACTCAGTGTTCCTTATAAGACACCTTTCACAGCTAGACACTACTTATCATTTTAAGGAAAACTCCATTTATTCCTGTGCTTGATAAAGTTTTTGATAGGAATAAGGGTTGTATTTTATCAAAAGCTTTTTTCTGCATCTATTGATACAATCTTATGGTTTTTGTTGTTTTTGTTATTTGTTATTTTGATATGATTAATTATGATTAAAGTTTTTCTACTATTGAATCAACCTTACATTCCTAATAAAAATGTGTGTTTGTAGTTATATATTGCTCTACTTTCCTTGCTAGTGTTTTTTTTTTAATTTTTGCATCAATATTCATTACTGATATTCATTCTGGTTTTTATTTATTTATTTATTATTTACAACACTAAGTTCCACAAATTTTTGAGTTCCAAATTTTCTGCCCCTCTCTTTTCTCTCCCCCCCCAAGACCACATGTAATACCATATAGGTTCTACATATACCTTTGCATTAAACTTATTTTCACACTAATCAAGTTGTAAAGAAGTATTATAACCAATGGAATGAACCATGAAAAAGAAGAAACAAAATGAATAAAAAAAGAGAGACCAAATAGTTTGCTTCAATCTGCATTCAGACTCCATAATTCTTTCTCTGGATGTAGATAGCTTTTTTTCATCATGAGTCATTTGGAGCTGTCTTAGAACCTTGGGTTGCTGACAAGAGCCAAGTCTATCAAAATTAGTTATCACAGATACCATGTGTCTGTAATCAAGTATAATGTTCTCCTGATTCTGCTTCCTTCACACAGCATCAGATCATATGAGTCTTTCCAGGTTATTATGAAGTCCATCTGCTCCTTATTTCTAATAGCACAATAGTATCTCATTACATGCATATACCACAACTTGTTTAGCCGTTCTCCAATTGATGGTCATCCCCTTGATTTCCAATTCTCTGCCACCACAAAAAGAGCTGCTATAAACATTTTTGTATATACAGGTCCTTTTCCCACTTGTACGATCTCTTTAGGATACAACCCAAGAAGTGGTATTACTGGGTCAAAGGGTATGCACAATTTTATAGGCCCTTGGGCATAATTCCATTCTTGTATTGCTTTCCAGAATGGTTGGATCAGTTCACAACTCCACCAACAATGCATTAGTGTTCCAATTTTCCTACATCTTCTCTACCATTTATGATTTTCCTGTTTTGTTATGTTAGCCAATCTGACAGGTGAGATGTGGTAATTAAGTATTGTTCTGATTTGCATTTCTATAATCAATAGTGATTTAGAGCGTTTCTTCATATGGCTATAGGTATCTTTAATATCTTCCTCTGAAAACTACCTGTTCATATCTATATGGACAAGCAAAGCAGGACTTTTTACTTTTTTTTCTTTTGGAGTACTTCTCAGCACTAAGGCAATCAAGTGCCTTTGATCAGCCTTGGCTTTGTTTGTAAGAAGGCCCACACCCTTTTGCTAATTAGGTGAAAAGAGGTATGAAACCCTGTAGAGGTGTGAAGCCCTCTGACCCCGTAGAAGTATATATACTCTGAGGTTAGCATTACATTGGGGGGATCACTCATTGGAAGAGAGTTCCTGTCATTTTGCCAGATGAGACACTGAGTAGCCCTTAATGAGCCCCCCAGCTTTGGAAATCCAGATGTTGCTGGTTCTCTCTCTGAACTGTATGTATTGCTATGGTCAGACAGAAACCTATCTATTGATTTGTGTTATTTTTCTCTGGTTGTAATTCCTGCTTGTAATTTCTGTTTCTATTTTATCTATAGTTCAGTGTGCCGACTTTTTTCCCCTGAACTAAGTGAATGATATGTGTATGTTTAATTAAAGTGAGATTGTAAACCCCTTTAAGTTGTTTTCCTTAGAAAAGCAGATCAAAGAACCTCTGCAAGCAGCCCTATGTGCTTGTGTTATTGTTCTTACACCCCCACAACAGCTGCTAGCAACATCGTTGTTACAATATCTTTTGACCATTTATCAATTGGTGAATGACTTGTATTCTTATATATTTGACTCAGTTCCCTGTATATTTTAGAGATGAGGCTTTTATCAGAGACACTGTGGTAAAAAATTGTTCTCAATTTTTCTGTTTCCCTCCTAATCTTGGCTGCATTGACTTTGTTTGTACAAAAACTTTTAAATTCAATGTAATCAAAATTATCAATTTTGCATTTCATATCACTCTCTATCTCTTCTTTGGTCATAAATTCTTCCCTTCTCCATAAATCTGACAGGTAAACTATCCATTGTTCTCCCAAATTGCTTGTAGTGTTAGCCTTTATATCTAAACCGTGAACCCATTTTGATTTTATTTTGGCGTATGGTGTAAGATATTGGTCTATGCCAGGTTTCTGCCATATTGTCTTCCAGTTTTCCCAGCATGTTTTGTGAAATAATGAGTTCTTATCCCAGAAGCTAAACTCTTTGGGTTTATTAAACAGTAGATTACTGTAGTCATTAACTGCTGTGTCTTGTGTATGTAACCTATTCCACTGATCCCCTACTCTATTTCTTAGCCAGTACCAAGTAGTTTTGATGATTGTTGCTTTAAAATATAACTTAATATCTGGTATGGCTAGGTCACCTTCCCTAGCATTTTTTTTCTTTAATTCCCTCAGTATTTTTGATCTTTTGTTCTTCTGGATGAATTTTGTTATTATTTTATCTAGCTCTATAAAGTAAGTTTTTGGTACAGTTATGCCAATCATGGCAGTAAACCCGAGGACCTCTGCTGTGATCAACTTCAGGCGTCCAATCACACAATATAATTAGTTCCCTACTTATTCATATATCTCCTAACATAACATCCTTAAGCAAAGTATATCGTTTAACATTTGTATATCTCATGGCATCTTTAAGCAAAGTATATCATTTATCTCATACATCTCATAAAATTCTTAAGCAGAGTATATCTTTTAACACTCATGTATCTCATATCCCTCAGTATGTCATTTGGCACATAGTATATATTATTGCATTCAGTAATATTCCCCAAAATACTTGTTCACACAGCAGGGGGTCCTATGGTAAGGTCTTCTTTAGCACAACATATCCTCCAAGGGTAGCAGAAAATACCACACCATCCACTCATAGGTCATAGTAAGAACAGTCTACCTAATCATTATTAAGCATCCAAGTAAATTCCTCTTTCATCTTGATTAGAGGTTGACTTCCAAGTCCCATGGCAGTTTCTCTGAAGGCTGACTGCTCCCCACTCTCTCCTGCATTCACATTTAGGCAGATCTCCTCTCCTGCACCAGGTCTCAGCTCATGGGGACTGGTCCATTCCAAGCTGCTGTCTACAGCTTCTGTTTCTGGGGAAAACAAAGCTTAACAGGGTAGCAACGCACATCATCAACACCATCATCTCAATTCACCTCCAACATCCAGATGCTTTGTGTTAACAGCTTAGTTCACTTTAACAGCTCTCAAAGCGGGGCTTAAGCTAAGCCTGCTTTCTGTGGGTAGGTCTCTGCCCTACAGCTCCATTCACCTTCAATGTTTGGAGTCTTTTTCAGCAAATCTCTGCCATCAAAGGTCTCCACTGCACTCTTGGACATCTCCTCTCTGCTCTAGAGGTCTCCTCACAGCTCTTTTAAGTCTCTTGCAAGCTCTTTTAGGTGTCCTCTCAGCTCAACATACACGTCATTCTTCTTCTTCATCTCTTCATTTTTCTCTTCTCAAGGCTAGCAGCTCTCTCGATGCTGGCTCTCTCTCAATATTCACAATGCTGGCAGCTCTTGAAATGTCTTCTCTTCAATACCTCACAATGTCTGCTTCTCTCATACTCTGGGGTCTCCTTATATATAATTCTAGCTGTCATCTGATTGGCTAAAACTTAAGTCTGATTTGCAAATTTATGCACATCTGATTGGCTAGAATTCAGTTCTCTGATTGGCTGTATTTATGCAAATCTGATTGGCTAGAACTCAATTCACATTCAACCAAGCAAAAGTTCCACTTTACTTGTCATTACATTCCACCCCTCCAGCAAAGTCCAGAGCTGGGCTAATCCACATGAGCCTAGGCTCTGGTCATCCTCACCTTTTCTAAGCTACTGCTTCTTTTCCTGCCACAGCCGCTCCTCTGGTTTGTCTTCTCTGGAGTGGTAGTGGGGTAGGCTAGCAGGGGAAGGAGAGCTTATCTCCCAGGGACCCTGCCCTAGGCACCTCCCTTACCTCTTTTAATTAGATCTATCTTTGCTTTTGCTTTGTCTGAGATCAGGATCGCTATGCTTGCTATTTTTTTTTTACTTCAGTTGAAGCATAATATATCCTACTCCACACTTTTACCCTGTGTGTATCCCCCTGTTTCAAATGTGTTTCTGGTAATTAACATATTGAATGATTACAGTTTTTAATCCATTCTGCTGTCTGCTTCCATTTTATGGGAGAACTCATCCCATTCACATTCACAATTATGATTACTGTCTATGTCTCTTTTCCATTCTATTTCCCCCATTTATGCTTTTATTTCTCCCTTCTACTTTCCCCTCCTCAGAAGAGTTTTGCTTTTGATCTCCCTCAATTTTCCCTCCATATCAGCCTGGCTCCCTTATGTTACCCTTTTGCCTTACTACTTCTCTACCTTCTAACCATGCTCCCCTCCCCCCATTTCTTTCCTATTTCCCTTCCTACTGTGTGTAGGGCAAATTCGATTTCTATACTTCTCAGAGTATGTTATTCCCTCCTTGAACCAAATCTGGTGAGAGTAAAGCTCAAACACTGTTCTTCTCCCTGCCTTCTTTCTCTTCTATACTATTTTTTGTGCCACTTCATGTGATGTAATTTACCCTTTTCTGTCTCCTCCTTACCTCTTTTCCCATTACAATCCCTTTGCACTGCTTAATTAAGTTTTTTTTTGTCATCACATTAGTTAATTTATACCTAGACCCTCTGTCTATCTGCATCTCTTTTAAATGTCATAAAAACTATACCATTCTCAACAAGGAGCATCCTCCTATATAGGGATATAAACAATTTGCCCGTATTGAATAACAAGTTTTTTTTTTTCCTGTTTACCTTTTTGTGTCTGGTATTTCAAGATCAAATTTTCTATTGAGATCTGGCCTTTCTGTCAGGAAGGTTTGGAGTTTCCTTGTTTCATATAATGTCCATCTCCTTGCCTGAAAAAATTATGCTCAGTTTTGCTGGGTACTTGATCTTTGGTTGATGTCCAAGCTCTTTTATCTTTTGGGAATATCATATTCCAATCCCTCCAATCTTTTAATCTAGAAGCTGCAAGGTCCTGTGTGATTCTGACTGTAATTCTGCGGTATTTGAATTGTTTCTTTCTGGCTGCTTGCAGTATTTTCTCCTTGACTTGATTTTTTTCAGGATTTGGCTACAATATTCCTTGGAGTTTTCAATTTGGGATCTCTTTTAGGTGTTGATTGGTGTATTCCTTTGATGTTTATTTTTACCCTGTGGTTCTGGGACCTCAGAGAAGTTTTCCTTGATGTTTTTTTTTTTTTTCTTGGAAGATACTGTCCAAGTTTTTTGTTTGTTTGTTTTGTTTTGCATCATGGCTTTCTGGTAGACCAATAATTCTTTGATTATCTCTCATGAATCTATTTTACAGATCAGTTGCTTTTCCAATCAGATAATTCATTTTTTCTTCTATTTTTTCATTCTTTAGATTTTGTTTGACCTATTCTTCATAGAGTCATTAGCTTCTACTTGCTCAATTCTAATTTTTAACAAATTGTTTTCTTCAGTTAGCTTCTTTATCTCTCTTTCCATTTAGCCAATTTTACTTTTTAAGGACTTGTTTTCTCCTGTTAGGTTCTTTTCCTCCTTACCTATTTTACTTTTTAAAGATTTGTACTCATCAGTGATTTTTTTCCTTTCAGTCCATTGTATTTGTAAAAGAATTGGTCATTTTTAACCTGTTTAATTTGGCTTTTAAAAGTCCTCCTTAAGCTCTTCCAGGAATTCTTTTTGGGGTTGAAACCAGTTCATTTTATCTTTTGAGGTTTCAGATGTGGTTATATTGTTAATGCTGTCCTTTTCTGAATTCATATTTTGATCTTCTCTGTCTCTTTAATAAAATTCTACGGTCTTTGTTTTTCTAGTTTGCTTCTTCATGGTAGTTGCCTTTTCCTGGCTTTCAAAGTGGATCTCTCTTTCTGGGGCTCAGGGGTCTCTATCCCAAGCTTCTTGTGCTTGGATCTGGGGGCCTGGTCACTGGTTCTGTGTGCTGTGGCATCCACTTTTGTCAACTAGAAGCTATAATATTCTGCTGCTCACTTGGTGCTGAGGTAGAGCTGGCTGGTGTGTGTCAAAGTTGAGGTTGGTAAAGTCTTTCTGAGTTCCCCTGCAGTTACACTGAAGCTTGCCACATGAGTGGGGGAGGGGTGGTCTGGCCTTTAGAGGTGTCTTCTCCTAAGGCTGTGCTATAGCACAGGTGGCCTCAGCCATAGTCTATACTGGTGTCTGTCTATTTCCCTTGCTGTGTGAATGCATGCCTGTATTCTTGGTATTGGCTCTTGCTGGCTCCACTGCCATAAGGCTCAGGAACTTGCACTGTTCTCCTGAGGTGGGGCTTGCAGGGATGCTTCATGTCCTGCACTGGCCCCTTTCTGCAACAACAAATGGGACCCTTCTCTCTAGCTTCCTGAGCTAAAAGACTGCTGTGCTCCTACTTCTGGCTTCCCTATTTCAGGGTTTTTTCCTAGGGCACTATTCTCTGTGTCATTCAAGGCCAACAAGTGAGCCCTGAGAGCACTTACAGTTTACATTGTTGTCATGGCTCCCAGAAGTTCAAGAAGGAGACTTTCAAATATTTAGTCTGTGGGCTAACATCCCCAGGAGTAGCTGCTACCTCTATCACCAGCTCTGCACTTTTGTCTCACCTAGCCCCAGTAGCCTCCCATCCTGTGTTGAGAGTTTTGGGGGTCACCACTGCAGCTGGTGATTCAACCTCCCAGGGTCCCCTCTTGCTGTGCTATGGTGAGGTATAGTCCTGTGCACCCTGTGCTATCCCAGCTCAGTGCGACAGATCCTTCCTGTCCACCTTCCAGACTCTCCTTGGCAGGAAATCTGCCACAGTCTATCTCCTAGTGGAGTCTCTCTCTCAGATTTGTTCAGATTCACTTTTTTAGAGGTATCTGAAAGAATTTATGAGAGAGCTCCTGTGTGTCCCACCTTTCACTCTGCTGTCTTGCCTTTGCCTTCCATCCTGTTTTTCAAGGTGTTATTTTCTTCAGTATTTTTTGTTCTTCCTTTATCAAACTATTAATTCTCTTTTGATAATTTTCTTACATTTCTGTCATATATTTCCCAATTTTTCCTTTGACACTCATTTCATTTTAAAGTTTTGGCTTTTTATCACTTCCAGGAATTTTTGTTAGGCTTGTGTTCAAACTGCAATTTTCTTTGAAAGAGCTTGTAGCTCTTTCACATCATTGTCTTCTGAGTTTGTGCCTTCAGCTACTTTTCTTTGGAATACATTGTTATGCTCAGTTTCTTTTTATTTGTTGCTTGTTCTTTTTTCCAGTTAATTTTATGAATTTGATTTTTATGTTAAATCTGGGTTTTATGTACTTGTGGTGGGGTAAAAATCACTGTCCCAAGCTTCAGGGTTTTTCATCCTGCTCTTTTCACAGTTAGTACTGCAGGTCTGTAAGTTTTTGGTGTTTCTGAGGGAATAGTGTGGCCTTTGCTCTCCTGGTGCAGGTTCTGCTCTTTACTCAGAAGGAGCTTGTGCTCCCTTGCAACATGACTGCTCCCTCTCTCTGTCCTGGAATTTGAACCCAGACCTGAGTAATGGACAATGGAGTTGCCAAGCCACACTCCATCCTGTGCACAGTTCTTGCATAGCCATGACCTAAAGTATCTTTTTGATCAGTTGTCCATTCTCCTCTTGTCTCTGAACAGTGAGAGTTTCCAGAACTGTTGCTGCTGCTCCCGCTGCTGCCGTTACCCCTGCAACCTTTAAGTCCCACAGCTGGTGTTTTTGCTGTGCTGGGCTCTAGGCCAACACCCACTCCAGCGTTGCAGATGTCACTTTCCAAGCCCTTAACTTGTTTTTGCTAGAAAAACATCACATTCCAAACTCATATTTTCTACACCACTCCAGAATTTGATTTGATGCATTATTTTAATTTATTTGGAGGATATGTTGGGATACTTCAGCTATAATGTCCCATAATCACTGCCAATCCAATGTGACCAAGGCTTGTTCCCCTCTCTCTATCTCAGATACTAACTCCCTTGCCATTATAATTAATAATGAAACCATTAAATCAGTGTCCACATTTGAAAGTTTAAAATCACCTTTAACTCATTGATCTTCATTGCCTATGACCTCAAATGTCTAACTACATTTTATCCATTTTTTTACTCAATTTGTCACTTTTCTGATTTTTTTTGCTTTTCTATTCTACTAATCTTAATTTAGCCCATTAGTGTCATGCCTCACACTCAGGTTATTGCCTCTTATCTAGTTTTATTTTTAATGTCTATCTCTCTGCCCTTGAATCCATATTGATAACTATATCATATTGAACTGGGCTCAGTGGCAAGTCACAAACTTGCATTCAGGATCTTATATAGGGGGACGTTGCCAAAGGCCAGCATAGGGGCTAGAATAAAACAGAAAAAGAATAGAATCAAGAGGATGGGGTAGAAGGAAGAAGCAGAAGGTCCTGCCATCAACCCCACACCATATTCCATCACCACCACCACCACCACACAAATGAATAGAACTTCTTCAAGTAGATCTAGAAATCACATGAGATTGAATACTGATCAGACAATCCAAGAGAAAATAACAGTGATTCATTTTTATTCCAGGTGAGGTCAGCACAAGAAGAAAGAGAAATCTGGGGATAGAGTATAAGCACCCACAAAGCATTCTAGCACAGCAAGAAACTGTGCACCAGGGCAAGATAAAGCACCAGGCCCATACCAGGGAACTGCAACCTAATGCAATGAATGGGAAGAAATAATAATTGGCATTTTTCTAGCAAGACCAAATTCTACGACACAGATACAGGGTGGACTGAGAAGGGGCCCTGCATCCAGGGGTTGAATTTCGCATAAAGAAAAGCCTAAGGTTGTAGCTTACATACTGAAAAAAGTGACATGCTTGGAATCCAATATCAATTCTATATCTCAGACTCCAGCAGAGTAAGGTCTTAAGTCCATGTCTTAGCCAAATCTAAAGCCTTTAAAATAACCAGAGTAGGTATATCAAAACAAAGGAAAACTTAAAATTCCTGTACTCAGAACAACAGAGCTTTCTAGCTGTTTCATAGTGGTCAATTCTAGCAGCAGTCTACTCTCGTTCAGACCCAAACCCTTGTCAAGAACTGGCAGAGTGCAGACCAAGAGATCAGAATGTTTCCCAGATCAGAATACTTTAAGAATGCTGAAATCTGGCAGGTCCCTTCTTGAACTATCTGAGAGCCTGGAATGGCAAAATGATCAATACTCCAAGAAATCAGCAACAGGAATACACCAAATATTCCCAGAGAAAGAGCACAGAACCTAGCCCTGATATGAAGTCCAAAGTCATAATATAGGCTTACAATTAGCAAACAAACAAAAAGAATCCCAAAATTTAAAAAAAATGTTATGGTGACAGGGATACAGAAGACATTAACAACCCCAGCCAGCCCGCCCCACCCAAAAGAGAACAAATAAGAAACATCTAAAGCAAAATCTCAAAGAAAAAGCATAATGGGCACAAATTCAATTATGATTTCTAGAAGAGAGGAATGAAGAATTAAAACAAGTAACAAAAAATAGTGAAATGGAATTGCTAGAGGAAAGGACTAGAAAAGAAATTAGAGTTATAGGAGAAAGAATTAGAAAGGGAATTAACATTTTGGCATAAAAGGTACAAAACCTTGTCCAAACAAGAAACTGCCTGAAAATTAAAATAAACAAACAGAATCCAATAATTCCTTGAGAAAAACAAAAGAAATATGAAAACAAAGTCAAAAGACTGAAAACAGAAAAAAATTCAATATGTCTCATAGCATAAACAACTGCATTAAAAATCAAGGAAAATTATATTTGATATCATTGATCTACCTGAAAGTCATACCCTACCATGCACAAAAAAGAGCCCAGACTTCAAAATTCAAGAATTTTAAAGTAAAACTACAATGTTCTCTTAGAACTAAAGGGCAATGTAGAAATAGAAGCAATCCATTGGTCACCTTCTGAATGAAACCCCCACATGAAGCTTTCCAGGAAAATTATAGTCTAAATCTTGAGATTCTAGGTCAAAGAAAAATAAATACTGCAAACAGCCAGACAATCAGGATCACACATGATCAAGCAACTCCTAGTATAAAGGAAAAGAAAGTCTTACAATATTCCCAGAGGCAAAGGATATACACTTATAGCTAAGAATAATCTACCCAGCAAAAATTTAGTATAATCAAATAGAGGGAAAATGGGCCTTTATTAAGACAGGCCATTTCTAGTCATTACTGATTCCCAAAAAGACATGAGTCGCATAGAAAATTTCAATTTCAAACACAGGAGTTAACAGAAACATTAGAAAAAAATGCCTCTTTTTGAGATGTCAAAGAATTGGAAACTGAAGGAATGCATGTCAATTGAGGAATGGATGAGTGAGTGATGATGCATAAATATGATTGAATGCTATTATATTGAAAGAAGGAGACTGCAGAAGCCACAAAATAGCAGAGGGAAGCAGGGATCCAGCCCAGGACAGCGTGGATGGTCGATGGATGATGTCTATCACGCATGGAGCAGAGGGGAGCAGAGCTCAGCGTGGGAGGCAGCAGGACCAACCAGACCAGGAGCCGGGCAGGACTGGCCCTAGCACCCTGAATCAGTGAACTGTGGTAGTTACCAGACCTCTCAACCCACAAACACCAAAGACAACAGAGAAGGTTAGTGGGAAAAGCTGTGGGGGACAGAGTTCGCAGTTCGGCCACTGCCCCAGGGGCAGCGGGGGAGGTACAGCTACAGAACTACAGCTGCAGTTACTTCTGGCCCCAGGCCCACGTGGTGGGAGGAATTAAGTGGTGGATTAGAGCAGGAGTGCAGAGCCTGCTGAAGATTTGCGTCAGGTCCAGGTTGGTGGTTCTTGAGGAAGGAGGAGTGCTGGGGTGGCAGAGCTGGCTGTATAGAAATAGGTCTGAAATCAATGGCACATCCCCTCAAGCTTGGAACAAAGTACTATTTGCTCTACAAGCAGTCATACCCCGACGAAAAACTCAAGGGTCAAGTAAGTTGGCTGGGAACATGGCCAGGCAGGGAAAATAGACTCAGATTCATTCTCAGACTTTGGAATCCTTCTTTGGTGAAAAAGAAGACCAAAACATACAGCCTAAAGAAGTCAACAAAGTGCAAGAGCCTATACCAAAAGCCTCCAAGAAAAACATGAACTGGTCTTAGGACATGGAAGAGCTCAAAAAGGAGTTGGAAAAGCAAGTTAGAGAAGTAGAGGAAAAATTGGGAAGAGAAATGAAAAGGATGTAAGAAAACCATGAAAAACAAGTCAATGACTTGCTAAAGGAGACCCAAAAAATACTGAAAAAAATAGTGAAGAAAACAACACTTTAAAAAGTAGACTAACTCAAATGTCAAAAGAGCTCCAAAAAGCCAATGAGGAGAAGAATGCCTTGAAAGGCAGAATTAGCCAAATGGAAAAGGAGGTCCAAAAGACCACTGAAGAAAATGCTACCTTAAAAATGAGATTGGAGCAAGTACAAGTTAGTGACTTTATGAGAAATCAAGATATGTTCATACCCTTTGACCCAGCAATACCACTTCTAGGGTTGTATCCCAAAGAAATCACACAAGTGGGAAAAGGACCCATATGTACAAAAATATTTATAGTGGCTCTTTTTGTGGTAGCCAAGAATTGGAAATCAAAGGGATGCCCATCAATTGGGGAATGGCTGAACAAGCTGTGGTATGTGAATGTAATGGAATACTATTGTGCCATAAGAAATGGGGATGATATGGACTTCGTAACAACCTGGAAAAACCTACACAACATAATGCTGAGTGAGCAGAGCAGAGCCAGGAAAACGTTGTACACAACCACAGATATATAGATTCCATGAGGACCAATCCTGACAGACTTCCCTCTTCTCAGCAACACAAGGTGCAAGGACAACTCCAAGGGACTCACAATGGAGAATACTATCTACATCCAGAGAAAGAATTGTGAAGTTTGAATGCAGATTGAAGCATACTACATGCTCGCCTTTTTTCTTCTCTTTTGTTTTTGTTTTGGGGTTTTTTATTTTGGTTCTGTTTCTTCTTTCTCATGATTCATTCCATTGGTCACAATTCTTCTCCACAACTTGACTAGTGTATAAATTAATTCAATGCGAAGTTATACATGGTAGTTAAATGAGATTCCATGCCGTCTTGGGGAGGGAGAGGGGAGCGAGGGGAGAAAATCTGGAACTCAAAATTATGTAGAAGTATGTGTTGTAAACTAAAAATAAAAAAAAATAAAAATAAAAAAGAAAGCCAAAAAAAAAAAAAGATTGCAAGCTTCTCAAGAAAAAAAAGAAAATAGACTAACTCAAATGTCAAAAGAGCTCCAAAAAGCCAATGAGGAGAAGAATGCCTTGAAAGGCAGAATTAGCCAAATGGAAAAGGATGTCCAAAAGACCACTGAAGAAAATACTACCTTAAAATGAGATTGGAGAAAGTAGAAGCTAGTGACTTTATGAGAAATCAAGATATTATAAAACAGAACCAAAGGAATGAAAAAATGGAAGACAATGTGAAATATCTCATTGGAAAAACCACTGACCTGGAAAATAGATCCAGGAGAGATAATTTAAAAATTATTGGACTATCTGAAAGCCACGATCAAAAAAAGAGCCTAGATATCATCTTTCAAGAAATTATCAAGGAGAATTGCTCTGATATTCTAGAGCCAGAAGGTAAAATGGAAATTGAAAGGATCCACAGATGGCCTCCTCAAATAGATCCCAAAAAGAAAACTCCTAGGAACATTGTCGCCAAATTCCAGAACTCCCAGGTCAAAGAGAAAATACTGCAAGCAGCCAGAAAGAAACAATTGGAATATTGTGGGAAAACAATCAGGATAACACAGAATCTGGCAGCTTCCACATTAAGGGATTGAAGGGCTTGGAATATGATATTCCGGAGGTCAATGGAGATAGGATTAAAGCCAAGAATCACCTACCCAGCAAAACTGAGTATCATGCTCCAAGGCAAAATATGGACTTTCAATAAAATAGAGGACTTTCAAGCTTTCTCAGTGAAAAGACCAGAGCTGAATAGAAAATTTGACTTTCAAACAGAACAGTCAAGAGAAACATGAAAAGGTAAACAAGAAAGAGAAATCATAAGGCACGTACTAAAATTAAACTGTTTTGTTTACATTCCAACATAGAAAGATGATGTGTATGATTCATGAGACCTCAATATCATAGTAGCTGAAAGGAATATCCATATATATATGTGTGTGTGTGTGTGTGTGTGTGTGTGTGTGTGTGTGTGTGTAAACATACATACATGTATATATACACATATGTGTGTGTCTATATGCGTATATATGTAGGTATATATACATATATATGTATATGTATATGTATATACACACACAAAGGGCACAGGGTGAAAGGATGATATCTAAAAAAATAAAATCAATTTAAGGGATAAGAGAGGAATATATTGAGAAAGGGAGAAAGGGAGAGATAGAATGGGGTAAATTATCTCGCATAAAAGTGGCAAGTAAAAGTGGTTCTGTAGGAAGGGAAGAGGGGGCAAGTGAGGGGGAATGAGTAAATCTTGCTCTCATTGCATTTGACCTGAGGAGGGAATACCATACATACTCAATTGGGTATCTTACCCCACAGGAAAGAAGGAGGAAGAAGATAAAAAAGGGAGGATGATAGAAGGGAGGGCAGACAGGGGGAGGAGGTAATAAAAAACAAACATTTTTGAAAAGGGACAGGGTCAAGGGAGAATATTCAATAAAGGGGGATAGGTTAGGAAGGAGAAAAACATAGTTAATCTTTCACAACATGAGTATTGTGGAAGGGTTTTACAGAATGATACGCATGTGGCCTATGTTAAATTGCTTGCCTTCTTAGGGAGGGTGGGAGGGGAGGGAAGAGGGGAAAGAATTTGGAACTCAAAGTTTTAAAAACAGATGTTCAAAAACAACAACAACAAAAAAAAGTTTTTTCATGCAACTAGGAAATAATATACACAGGCAATGGGGCATAGAAATTTGTCTTGCCCCACCTGAGAAGAAGGGAAAGGGGGATGGGAGGGGAGTGGGGCGACAGATGGGAGGGCTAACTGGGCAATGGGGCAACCGGAATATATGCCATCTTGGAGTGGGGGAGGGTAGAAATGGGGAAAAAATTTGTAATTCAAACTTTTGTGAAAATCAATGCTGAAAACTAAATATATTAAATAAATTTTTAAAAATTAAAAAAAATAGAAAGAAGGAGATGGTTTTAGAGAAACCTGAGAAGATTTCTCTGAACAGATGTAGAGTAAATTGAACAGAGCTAAAACAACAATTTATAGAAGGACAACAATTTTGTAAAGACAAACAACTTTGAAAGAATTAGGAACTCCGAATACCAACCACAATTCTAGAGAACTAATGATGAAATATGTTACCCACCTACTGATAAGTGAAAAACTCAGAACTCAAAATAAGACAATTAGATACGTTTTTTTTTCTTTTTTTGTATGGCCAATATAAGAATTTTTTTACCATATAATTCTAAACATTTTTTTCTTTCATTGTCAATTGGCAAGGAGTAAGGAAAATGGATTTTGGGTGATTAAAATAAATTTTAATTTTAAAAGAATTAGGGAGATATTATCTAGATATTTATAGGATCTTTTAAATTATTTGAAAACTCATAGATAAACCAACAAAAATGATGGACAAGATCTTAGATATCATTTAAACTAAGTTTTGAACTTTCCTAGATGAGAAAATTGAGATCATTAAGTTAGTAACTGACAGGATTTGAGTATAGTTCTTCTGACTCTACGGCCAATGCAAAAAATAATAGTGATTGTTTTCTGAGATTACTTAAAATAATTTTCTTTTCCTATGTCTACAGTGTGAAGTAACACTAGAAATATATTAATATTGTATCATTTGTCTACAAATTATTTTTAGTTGCCGTCATACTAAAGAAGTTTAGAAGGCTAGGTGCTAAAGAACTCCAAAAAACATAGTAACACATTTCTGTGCACAAAATATTAGTCCTGGGGCATTTGCTTTATATCAGTCTAATTTGAGGGTATGCTCAGTGACATTTATGTATTGTTGGTTAAAATTATCACATACACTGTTAAAATGTTATGATATCAAGTGTTTAAATTACTACAGATGGCTTCCTTTAAATGGTAAAATAATTTCTTTATTCGAATGAAATATGCTGAAAATATGCTGAGTTGACTAAAATTAGTATTTATCTAAATTTTGTAGCTTCATAGACTTAAATTTGCAAGGCTAGGACTTAAGAGGATGTTTTGGGGGCAGCTAGGTGGTGCAATGGATAGAACACTGGCCCCGGAGTTAAGAGGACCTGAGTTCAAACCTGGCTTCAGACACTTGATACTGACTAGCTGTGTGATCCTGGGTAAGTCACTTAACCCCAATGCCTTGCCAAAAAAGAAAAAAAAAGTGGCTATTCATTCCTCCTAAGTACTTTGCCTGAATGTAGTATATGTTTTAAAGAAGTTAAGAGAATCAGCTAGGTTATGGCTTGGGGCAGGGGCTGTCCAAACTTAAGGCCTCACTAAAATAAAATAATTATTCGAGAGCTGCACCCAGAATAAAAATACAGTACACTAATAGAAAGTGGGAGAATGAATGTCATCAATACAACAAGCGAGGGCATGAAGCATGAAAGCAAAAACAAAACAACAAAGCGACAACACAGCAGTATAAAGGTAGGTGAATACTGACTAGTCTGCATTTTACAGAGGGAACACATCCCACAGATCCATTGAAAATTCCATGCAATATGTTCCATCAGTAATACTGCTTAAAACCACCAAAGAAATTTAACATCGAGATTATTTATTACTGATGGAATTAAAAAAATCTAATATGTATTCGATGCAAATCATTATTTTATTTTTTCACTTCTGAAAATTAAAACCCACAGGCGGGCCACACAAAATCGCACTGCAGGCCACATGGGGCCCCCGGGCTGTATTTTAGACAGCCCTGGCTTAGCAAATTAAATACTTAAGCTTTCCATAGATGTGACTGACCAACTTTGATATAATAAAAAGAAAACTGGATTAAGGGGTCAGTAAAAAGACTTGAAATTCTGTTTATGCAGCTTCTCACAATATGTGTGTAGCTGTAGGGAATTCACATAACCTCTCTAAGCCTCACTTTTCTCTTCTATGAAACAGGGCATAATAGAGTAAAGCAATTTAGAGATATTTGCCTCATACCCAGAAAAATGTCAAAAATGACAAAACATAAAAAAACATTATTAGAGGGTCTTTCAGAAGACAGGACAAAACTAGTACATCATGAAATATTTAACTTGCTAAGATTGTAAGGCAGGGTATGGGGACTTAATGTACAGTGATACATTGATTCCTTTATGAAATAGAAGTATTTTCCTTACTGAATGAAAAGGAACAATGTGATATGCTGAACAGATAACCTACCATACCTCCAAATGGCATTAAAAGCAGGAGGTAGAGCCGAGAAGGTACAGGAAAGTCAGGGATTCACCTGACCTCTCCGAAGGTCTTCATTAAACCTCTTTAACTGCTCAAAATGAGTTCTGGAATGGCAAAACCCTCAAAAGAACATGGTGAAACTATTTTACAGCCCAAGAAAACTTAGAAAGTTGGCAAAGTTGGCAGGATAGGTCTGTCACACTAGAATAAGAATGGACTCTAGCATAGGCAATAAGCCAAGAAGTCAGCAGCAGGCAGCAGGGTAAGGGCCAGTAGCAGGCCTTAGGCACAACTGAATCAGCAGAAGCAGCTTTCAGAGCTGGCAAACCACATCTAGTAAGGGTGAAGGAAAAATGGTCAGAAGGGGGTCCTTTTGTTGGTGCTATGGGCAGGAATCTGTTGCATGGCCCATATATGAATGCAGGTCCCAGTTCCAGGATGAGGCAGAACATTAGCACAATGGAGCTTACAACTGCAGGGGAATGTGAAGCCTGGTCACAATTCCAAATTGAAAAAGATTACTTGTGGTCACTTATAAACCAAAGCACAGGCCAGGTTATTAAGAAACACAATTCTCCTTAAGTCATAACACTGTGGAAGAACTGAAAACATACAGACTCTCCCAGAACTAGCTGCACAAAAACCCTGAATTTTAGGACATTGGCTCCTGAAGCCCAGGAGCAGAACCCACTGTTAACAAAAAATTAAAAGTCAAGAAATAGGCTGGGAAAATGAGCAACCAACAAAACAAGAACCTGAATATAGAAAGTTCCTATGTTAACAGGAAAGATCAAAACACAAACCCAGAAGACAAGATAAAATTGCTACATTCAAAGTCTCACAGAAAGACATGAATCATTCTCAATCCTGCACCAAAAAAAAATTATGGAAAAGCTCAAAAATGATTTTAAAAATGAAATAAAAGAGGTAAAATGAAAAATTTGGAAAATTAAATGACAGTGATACAAGAAGATTATGAAAAAAGAGATAACCACTTGGGAAAGGAGGCACAAAAATCACGCTTAGGTAGACAGAAGTAGAGCCAAGATAGTTGAGTAAAGGAAGGGCCTCATCTGACATCTCCCCCAAATCTTTCAAAATGCATTTAAATAATGACTCTAAACAAATTCTAGAGCAGCAGAACCCATAAAAAAGGAGTGAAAAGTTTCCTAGCCTAAGATGATTTAGAAGGTCAGCAAGAGAAGTCTTCTTCACCAGAGTGAGAGAGAAGTGCAGTCCAGTGCAGGTCGTGCCCACACAGACTGCCCCTATCTCCCCTAGCACAAAAGAGGAAAAGTTAAAAGTCAAGTAATTGGAGAAATGAGCAAAGAGGAATTTTAATTTCTTCTTCATTGGAGGCGAATTCACTCTTTTCATTTTTGATACTGATAATTTGGTTTTCTTTTTTTTCCTTAATCAAATTGACCAAACTTTTATCAATTTTATTGTTTTTTCATAAAACCAGCTCTTAGTTTTATTTATTAGTTAAATAGTTTTCTTGATTTCAATTTTAATAATCTCTCCTTTAGTTTTCAGTATTTCTAATTTGTTATTTACTTGGGGATTTTCAATTTGTTCTTTTTCTAGCTTTTTCAGTCACATGCCCAATTCACTGATCTTCTTCTTCTTTATTTTATTTATGTAAGCTTTCAGAGATATAAAACTTCCCCTAAGCACTGTTTTTGCTTCATCTCATAACTTTTGGTATGTTGTCTCATTATTGTCATTCTCTTGAATGAAGTTACTGATTGTTCCTATGATTTGTTTTTTGACCCACTCATTCCTCAGGATTAGATTATTTAGCTTCCAATTAGTTTTTAGGCTATTTTTCCATGGCCCTTTATCACAAATAATGTTTATTGAATCATGATCTGAAAAGGATGCATTGACTATTTCAGCCTTTCTGCACTGGATTGTGAGGTTTTTATGCCCTGGTACATGGTAAACTTTTGTGTATGTGCCATGTACTGCTGAGAAAAAGGTATATTCTTTTCTATCCCATTCAGTTTTCTCCAGAAGTCCATCATATCTACCTTTTCTAAAATTCTAGTTCCCTCCTTCACTTCTTTCTTGTTTATTTTGAAGTTAGATTTATCAAGTTCAGAGAGGGGGAGGCTGAAGTCCCCCACTGCTATAGTTTTGCTCTCTATTTCTTCCTGTAATTCCCTAAACTTCTACCACCATCTCCCTCAATTTTCTCTCCCTATCAAACCCCCTCCTTTATCTTAACCTTTTCCTTTACTACTTAAACTAACTTCCACTGATACAGTCACAGTACAGTTGAGTAAACGGGTAGCAAGACATTCAATATCATCCAAGCTCAGGAGGCATGGGCTCTGACCATAGTCCTTTTGTAGCTGTTCTAGGACTCTCCTATGCTGTGCTGAAGTGTCAGGCCAACATCTGAGAGACAAGCAACCACATGGGGAGTGGCCGAGGCTGGGCCTGAGGGAAGTTGTCTAGCAGTTCCCTAGTCAGGAAGCTTGATCACCAGGTTGATCTTGGAATTTGACCCAATGCTATAATCTGAAACCCAAAGCTAGTCTGGAGCCTGCATTCCTGGCCCCGAAGTGCCTTCATAGTCAGTTGCATTGGGGCAGGAGAGGCACCTTGAAGAGCTCCCAGCAGATTTGGACTGTGCTTCGGCATCTGCTGCCTTAACTTCAGGCCCCAAGAGTAATTTTACACAAATGAGGTACAAGAGGAAGAGTTAATACAGAGGAATTAGATGGGGCAGGATGGCCAGTAGTTGTGGTAACCTAGTTTCATTGGGAATGGGTTTAAGAGGGAACAATACATATATAATTAGAAGAGTAGAAAAGTCTTCTAAATTCAGAAGAAATAAAACAGTAGGGGAATAGGGAGGTGAAGAGGACAAGGCAGGGATTTTTAGAGGGATAGATTATAGGGGGCTATAGAAGGATGTTTAGATTTGTGGTAATGTGAGGACAGGGGAGGGATCCTTGAAGGGGGGTAGGCAAGTAATAGGAGGGCAAGGTAGTGCATAGAAGTAAAGCAGAGGAAGCAGGAGGGATAGGAATCAAGAGATATGCACAAACATTAAAAACAAAGGTGAGGAGTAGAATATATTTGGGAAAGTCTATGTCCACATATGTATGTATATATGTATATGAATATGGTATATATCTATAGCTACAGAGAAACATATCTAAACTTTATTGTAGCCTTTGGGGGTGGAGGTGGGGGGAAGGATAAAAAAGAACAAATTAAAAAATGCACAGCATTTTTGTTTCTTTATTCTATGTTTGTACTCTGGCTCTTGAGTCAAAAATTAAAAAACAAAACAGAACAAACATACAAAAAAAACAACAGACTAGGCCAAATGCTAAAAGAGGTACAAAAAGCCGATGAGGAGAAGAATGCCTTAAAAAGCAGAATGCTTTTGAAGATGGATAGGGTGAAAGAAGAAAAAGAGTAAGATAAAAATGTGGGAGGATAATAGGATGGAGGGGAATACGCAGTAATAGCAATACACAGTAAAAGAAACAATTTTTACAAGTTTCTCTGATAAAAAGCCTCATTACTCAAATATATAGAGAGCTAGGTCAAATTGATTTAAAATAAGAGCCGTTCTGCAATTGCTAAATGGTCAAATTATATGAACGGAAAGTTCTTCAGATGAAGTAATCAAAGCTATCTATAGTCAAATAAAAAAACAAATGCTCTAAATCAGGGCTTCTTAAACTTTCCATTCGCAACCCCTTTTATCTCGAGAAAGTTTTACATGACCTGAGGCATGTAATGTAAAATAGAGATACAAATCGAACATTTACTGACAATAAATCATAAAGAAATTTATTTTTTTTTTATTTTTTTTTTTTATTTATTTTTAGTTTACCACACACGGTTCTACATAGTTTTGAGTTCCAGTTTTTCTCCCCTCCCTCCCCCCTCCCTCCCCAAGATGGCATGAAGTCTCATATAACAGTCATGTATAACTTCGCATTGAATTAATTTATGCTCTAGTCAAGTCGTGGAGAAGAATTTTGACCAATGGAATGAATCATGAGAAAGAAGAAACAGAACCAAAAAAAAAAAAACAAAAAAAAAAAACCCCAAAACCAAAAACAAAAGAGAAGCAGAAAAGGCGAGCATGTAGTAGTGTGCCTCAGTCTGTATTCAAACTTCGCAGTTCTTTCTCTGAATGAAGATAGCATTCTCCATCGTGAGTCCCCTGGAGTTGTCCTTGCCCCTTTAGGTTGCTGAGAGAAGCGCAGTATGTCAGGGTTGGTCCTCACGGAATCCACATATCTGTGGCTGTGCACAACGTTCTCCTGGCTCTGCTCCGCTCACTCAGCATTATGTCGTGTAGGTTTTTCCAGGTTGTTATGAAGTCTGCATCATCCCCATTTCTTATGGCACAATAGTATTCCATCACCTTCATATACCACAGCTTGTTCAGCCATTCCCCAATTGATGGGCATCCCTTTGCTTTCCAATTCTTGGCTACCACAAAGAGAGCTGCTATAAATATTCTTGTACATATGGGACCTTTTCCCGCTTGCGTGATTTCTTTGGGATACAACCCTAGAAGTGGTATTACTGGGTCAAAGGGTATGAACATTTCTATAGCCCTTTGGGCATAGTTCCACACCGCCCTCCAAAATGGCTGGATCAGCTCGCAACTCCACCAGCAATGCAACAATGTTCCAATTTCCCCACATCCTTTCCAGCATTTATCATTCTCCTGATTTGTTATTTTAGCCAATCTGACAGGAGAGATGTGGTATCTAAGAGTTGTTTTGATTTGCATTTCTCTAATCAGCAGCGATCCAGAGCATTTTTCCATATGCCTGTATATAGCTTTAATTTCTTCCTCTGAAAACTGCCTGTTCATATCCTTTGACCATTTCTCAATTGGGGAATGGCTTGTATCCCTATATATTTGGCTTAGCTCCCTGTATATTTTAGAAATGAGGCCTTTATCAGAGATACTAGTTGCAAAGATTTTCTCCCAATTTTCTGCTTCCCTCCTAATTCTTGTTGCATTGGCTTTTTTTGTACAAAAACATTTCAATTTGACATAATCAAAATTATCCACTTTGCATTTTGTAATGCTCTCTATCTCTTGTTGGGTCATGAATTCTTTACTTTTCCACAAATCTGATAAGTAAACTATTCCTTGCTTTCCCAAATTACTTAGAGTATCAACTTTTACTCCTAAATCATGAACCCATTTTGACTTTATTTTGGTATATGGTGTAAGATATTGGTCTATGCCCAGTTTTTGCCCTACCATTTTCCAATTTTCCCAACAGTTTTTGTGAAATAGTGAATTATTAGCCCAGAAACTGGCTTCTTTGGGTTTATCAAAGAGTAGATTGCTAAACTTGTTGATTTCACCTACTTGTGTACCTATCCTATACCACTGATCCACACCCCTGTTTCTTAACCAGTACCAGGCAGTTTTGATGACTGCTGGTGTGTAGTACAGTTTAATATCTGGTGTGGCTAAACCACCATCCCTAGCATGTCTTTTCATTAATATCCTAGATACTCTAGACCTCTTGTTTTTCCAAATGAATTTTGTTATTATTTTGTCCAGCTCAGTAAAAAAAAATTTTGGTAGTTCGATTGGTATGGCACTGAATAGATAGATTAATTTAGGTAGAATTGTCATTTTTATTATATTAGCTCGGCCTAACCATGAGCAACTGATATTTCTCCATTTATTTAGATCTGATTTTATTCGCGTGAAGAGTGTTTCATAGTTATGTTCATATAGGCCCTGGGTTTGTCTTGGCAAATAGACTCCCAAATATTTTATAGTGCCTTCAGTAACTTTGAATGGAATTTCTCTTTCTATCTCTTGCTGTTGGGCTTTGTCAGTAATGTATAGGAATGCTGAGGATTTATGTGGGTTTATTTTATATCCTGCAACTTTGCTAAAGTTGTTTATTATTTCAAGTAGTTTTTTACTTGATTCTCTAGGATTCTCTAGATAAATCATCATATCATCTGCAAAAAGTGATAATTTAGTTTCTTCTTTTCCTATTCTAATTCCTTCAATTTCTTTTTCTTCTCTTATTGCTACAGCTAATGTTTCTAGAACCAAATTGAATAATAGGGGTGATAATGGACATCCTTGTTTCACCCCTGATCTTATTGGGAATGCATCTAGTTTATCCCCATTACAAATAATGCTTGTTGATGGTTTTAGGTAGATGCTATTTATAATTTTGAGGAAGGTTCCCCTTATTCCTATGCTTTCTAGTGTTTTTAATAGGAATGGGTGTTGTACTTTGTCAAAGGCTTTTTCTGCGTCTATTGAGATGATCATATGGTTTTTGCTAGTTTGTTGTTGATATGATCAATTATGCTAATAGTTTTCCTAATATTGAACCAGCCTTGCATTCCTGGAATAAATCCTACCTGGTCATGGTGTATTATTCTCGTAATGAGTTGCTGCAATCTTTTTGCTAATATTTTATTTAAAATTTTTGCATCAATATTCATTAGAGAAATTGGTCTATAATTTTCTTTCTCTGTTTTAACTCTACCTGGTTTAGGTATTAGTACCATATTTGTGTCATAAAAAGAATTTGGTAGGACTCCTTCTTCCCCTATTTTCCCAAATAGTCTGCAAAGTATTGGAATTAGTTGTTCTTTAAATGTTTGATAGAATTCACATGTAAAACCATCTGGCCCTGGAGATTTTTTCCTAGGGAGTTCGTTGATGGCCTGCTCAATTTCTTTTTCTGATATGGGGTCATTAAGAAATTTCACTTCCTTCTCTGTTAGTCTGGGCAGTTTATGTTTTTGTAGATATTCATCCATATCTCTAAGGTTGTCAAATTTATGGGCATACAGCTGGGCAAAATAATTCCTAATTATTGTTTTGATTTCCTCTTCATTAGAGGTGACCTCACCCTTTTCATTTTTTATACTGGTAATTTGATTTTCTTCTTTCTTTTTTTTAATCAAATTGGCCAAAGGTTTGTCAATTTTATTGGTTTTTTCATAAAACCAGCTCTTTGTTTTATTTATTAATTCAATAGTTTTCTTGGTTTTCAATTTTATTAATCTCTCCTTTGATTTTCAGTATTTCTAATTTGGTATTTAATTGGGGGTTTTCAATTTGCTCTTTTTCTAGCTTTTTCAGCTGTATGCCCATATCATTGATCTCCTCTTTCCCTATTTTATTCATGTAGGCATTTAGAGATATAAAACTTCCCCTAAGAACAGCTTTTGCTGCATCCCATAAGTTTGGTATGTTGTTTCATTATTGTCATTCTCTTGAATGAAATTATTGATTGTTTCTCTGATTTGATCTTTGGCCCACTCACTCTTTAGAATTAAATTATTTAGTTTCCAATTAGTTTTTAGCTTATTTTTCCATGGTGCTTTATTAAAAATGATTCTTATTGCATCATGATCTGAAAAGGATGCATTGACTACTTCTGCTTTTCTGCACTGGATTGTGAGGTTTTTATGCCCAAGTACATGGTCAATTTTTGAGTATGTGCCATGTACTTTTGAGAAGAAAGTATATTCCTTTTTATCCCCATTCAGTTTTCTCCAGAGGTCTATCATATGTGCCTTTTCTAAAATTCTGTTTACCTGCTTAACTTTTTTCTTATTTATTTTGAGGTTAGATTTATCAAGTTCAGAAAGGGGGAGGTTGAGGTCTCCCAATATTATAGTTTTGCTGTCTATTTCTTCTTGTAACTCCCTTAACCTCTCCTCTAAGAATTTGTATGCCTTACCACTTGGTGCATATATGTTAAGCAATGATATTGCTTCATTGTTTATGGTGCCTTTTAGCAGGATATAATGTCCTTCCTTATCTCTTCTAATTAGATCTATCTTTACTTTTGCTTTGTCTGAGATTAGGATTGCTACACCTGCTTTTTTTACTTTAGCTGAGGCACAATATATTTTACTCCAGCCTTTTACCTTAACCCTATGTGTATCCCCCTGTTTCAGATGTGTTTCTTGTAAACAGCATATTGTAGGATTATGGTTTTTAATCCATTCTGCTATCTGCTTCTGTTTTGTGAGAATGTTCATCCCCTGCACGTTCAGGGTTATGATTTCTATCTGTGTCTTTTTCTCCATCCTAATTCCCCCTGTTTATGCTTTTATTCCTCCCTTTCCCCTTCTCCTCCACAACAAAGTTTTGCTTTTGACCGCCGCTTTCCTCAGTTAACCCTCCCTCTTTATTCCCCTCCCTTATCTAACCGTTACCCACTTGCTACTTCTCCTCTTCTTTCTGCCCTCCCCCCTCCCTTTTTCCCCCCTTTCCCTCCCACTTCCCGTAGGACAAGTTAGATTTCTAAACTTATCAGAGTATGTTATTCCCTTCTTGAACTAGATCAGATGACAGTAAAGCTCAAATACTGCTCTTCTCCCTCCCTTCTTTCCTTCTACTATAATATGTTTTTTTGCCACTTCCTTTGGTGTAATTTACCCTTTTCTACAACCTTCTTACCACTTCCCTCATAGCCCTCCCTTTATATCTCTTATTTATATTTTATATCTTTACATCAGTTAATTTATACAGGCAATCACAACCTATGTATATCCCTTTCATTTGTCACAATAGTTGTACCATTCACAAGAATGACTTATATATGTATATGTATATATATATATATACATAAAAAACATACATAAGATGATATAATCCCACATAAAGATGTAAACAACCTAAGCTTATTGGTTAATGAAGTTTGTGGGGTTTTTCCCCCGGTTACCTTTTTATGTCTCTCTTGAGGTTTGTATTTGGAGATCAAATTTTCCAAAAAATGTTTTGTTAAACATATAATTTTACCACTCATTAAAGATGAAAGCAGATCTGCATACTAATGAAATGGAGGTGCTTGTTTATTTTTACATAAAGAATTAAATCTTGGTGGAATATTTGATACTGCAGGATGTATATCATCTTCAGCATTTTTCAGAGTTGATCAATATTTTGATTTTATAGACATCAATACTGAGAATGCTACTTTGCATAAGTATGTAGTGCAAAATGGCAGAAGTATTTTTAGAGTCATTTCAGAAATTGTTGGGAAGTCTGTCCCGAGCCAAAATTCATTTAATGATTCTTTAAGAAAATGCCAGTTTTAAACCTTTGTTGTTTGATAACTCAGCAAATTCTTGAAATTTTAATGGCAGATAACTCACTTTTTTGTTTCAATATGAACCTGACTTAGTTTCTTTAGAATCAAACTTTGAATGAAAGTATTTCTGAAACTGTGTCTTCAGGCACTTTAGATGATCAATCATAACTATTACAATTAAATCTTTAGGGAAGTTATTTTCAATTATAAAATTATATGTAGCTATAAACACTTCTAAAGAACCATTTTCCCTCCAACTTTTCCATATGTGAACATTTTCAGTAAAATTTACAGTTTTATCTTTTAACATCAATATGTTACAAATTTTTCCTTGAAGCAACATGTTTAAATTATTGAGTTTTTGGAAAATATCTGACAAATTACAGTTTTGAAAGTCATAAGTCATTATGAAAAAAGTAACAAAAAGAAATTTCTTCTCAGTCAAAAATATAATAACCTCATCTTTCAATTTCAATAATCTAATTTTTTTTTCTTGAGAGCCACCTTACATGTACAGTAATAAGCTTTTGTAAGCAGAGTCTATATCTTTCTGCTGGTTTGAAAACACATGACAGTTAAGGCCACAGCTTTTAATGAGGTTCATGATTTTGATAGTATCATGAGCACAATATTTAACTCTGGTGATATTTTTTGGCTATGAGTGCCTCCTGATGGATCATGTAGTGAGTAAAAGTTATTATATTCATGGCCACCAACTTTTAACTTTTGCTACAGATCCAATATTCTCACCCATCATTGCTCCAGCATCAGTGCAGACTCCACTGTAATTTTTCCACTGTAAAACTTAATTTGTGAAAAATAAACTGACTTTAAGATATATAGAAGCATATGTGTGTGCATGTGTATGTATATGTATATGTGTATATATAAGTGTGTGTATATATATGTATATATGTGTGTGTATATATCTATCTATATATCTATCTATATGTATATATACATATATGTGTGTATATATATTATATATATAATATGTATATTCCCCTTTTGTGTGCCCTTCTGAAGGCTGACAAAACAATAATTTTCCATGTATGCTTCCTTCATAGGCTTATCTTACATAAAGTAATAACTGTGCCATGTTAGAAATATCAGTTGTTTCATCTCACTGACTTGCAAACTTTGGACTTCCCTTAAGCCTGGTAATAAGCTACTGGAATTGGTCATTATTAATTTCAGAAATTCTTTTTGAAGCAGTATCATTAAGTAAAGGAATTTTATTAATTTTATCCCCATACTTTTTCCCATGAACTTCTTATTTCTTAAAAAACTTCTATTTCTTAAAATTTAATAGCAGCAGGTAATACAAGATCTCCTATCATGTAGGGGTTTTTTTGCAATTAAGTAAGAAGTTTCATAAGATGCAAATAAATGCTTTTTGTTGACAGTAACAAATTTCTGAAAACATTGGGGTTTTTTTTGAAGGTTTTAAAACTCATTAAAAAATATTCCTTTGGTTTATTGCAGTACACTGTATGCTTGGTATTAAGATGTCATTTTAGTTTGGCTGGTTTCATGCTCTCCACAGCCAAAACTTCATTACAAATTAAGCAGAGAGTTATTTTTTTCTACACTATCATCATTATTAGAAGTAAATCCATAATGCAAAAATGATTCGACATATTTTCTTTTTCTTGTCAATTTAGGTGTACTAAATTGGTATCAACAACTGTCACATTATTATCAGTATTATCAGTATTTTTACCTCTTCTGTCTAAAATTAACCACTTATCCATAACTGAAAAATATTTCATCTTAAAATATAAATAAATTTTGCTTATAATTTCTCAAAAAATACTAGCTTTACTGTATGAAATTACATTTGTTTGTGCTTATTTTTTTAAATTGATGTTCTCGCTTAGATACACATACAGCAGTGATGGTGGAGAAATAATATTAAAGGGGTTTTGTCTTTACTTGCAGCAATTAAATACTTATATTTCTGTAACAGAAGGAGATAACAGCAATTTTAAAAATCAAACAGTCTAACAGAATACAATGCAAAGATATACTAATTTGATAATTGCATTCTGAGGAATGATGGTAGGAAAATATCAAAACTCTTTATTTTTGTAGTTAAACTATTATATTTCTGTAAGAGCAGAAAACTTTGCATGTATAATACAAACACTGCAATTCATAACATACAAGGTGTTTCTGGCAGCATTCATTATTGTTTTCTGGTACAACAGCATGCGCAGTGCAAAGTGCACATATATGTTCAACACCAAAGCTGCATTGAAGTCCCATAATACAACATAGGGAAGGGAAGCCAGACATAACTTGGATTCATTAAACCTTTGATTTTGAGTTAATTTTTGGTCATTACATTTTCAGAAACCTTTTACTATTGCCAAATTTTTTCACAACTGCCACTTTAAGTTACTTGATCCAATATGGGGTCATGACCCACAATTTAGGAAGCACTGCTCTAAATCACTATTGTTTAGAGAAACACAAATTAAAACAGCTCAAAGTAACACACCTATCACATTGTCTAATATGACAGAAAAGACAAATGACAAATGTTGGAGGGGATGAAGGAAAATTGAGACAATAATGCATTGTTAGTAAAGTTGTGAACTGATTCAACCATTCTGGAGAGTAATTTGGAGGTATGCCAAAAAGGATAGAAGCCATGCATACCCTTTGACACATCAATAGCACTACTAGGTCTGTATCCCAAAGAGATAAAAAAATGAAAAGTACCTGGGAATAAAAAAATAATCATTGTAGCTCTTTTTCATATTGACAAAAAAAATGGAAATTGAGGGTATGCCCATCAATTGGGGAATGGATGAACAAGTCGTGGTATATGATAGTGATGGAATATTATTGTAGTATAAGAAATGACGAAAAGAATGCTCTCAGAAATGCCTGGAAAGTCTTATGTGAACTTATGTAAAATGAGATTAGTAGAACCAGAACAGTGTAGACAGTAACAGCAATATTACACAATGAGCAATTGTGGATGACTTAGCTGTTCTCCCCAATACAATCATCCGAGATGATTCTAAAGGACTTATAATGAAAAATACTGTATCTCCATAGAAAGAACTGTTGGAGTCTGAATGCATATCAAAACATCCTCTTTAACTTTATTTTTCTTGTTTTTTCTTTGGTTTATGTTTTCTTTCAAAATATGAGTGATATGGAAATGTGTTTTGCATGACCGTACACATATAATCTATACCAAATTGCTTGCCTTCTCAGTGAGAGTGTATGGGTGAAGGAGGAAGAGAATTTGGAGGTTAAAATTAAAAAAAAGATCAAGGTCAAAAGTATTTTACATGTAATTGGGAAAAATAAAATGGTCTTTAAAATGGTCATTAAAAGGATTTGCTACCTCTGCCAATAGTTTTAATACTGGAGTTAGAGGTGGAAGAAAAGCCTAATCTTTTTTTAGGTGCCGGGGGGTACGATTTATTCTCAATAAATGTCTACTTGATGGTTGCAAATATCCCTTTTAATTTATTTATTTAACATATTTAGTTTTCAGCATTGATTTTCACAAGAGTTTGAATTACAAATTTTCTCCCCATTTCTACCCTCCCCCCCATTCCAAGATGATGTATATTCTGGTTGCCCTGTTCCCCAGTCAGCCCTCCCTTCTGTCACCCCACTCCCCTCCCATCCCCTTTTCCCTTCCTTTCTTGTAGGACAAGATAAATTTCTACGCCCCATTACCTGTGTATCTTAATTTTTAGTTGCATGCAAAAACTTTTGTTTTTTGGTTTTGAACATCTGTTTTTAAAACTTTGAGTTCATAATTCTCTCCCCTCTTCCCTTCCCACCCACTCTCCCTATGACGTCAAGCAATTCAACATAGGCCACATGTGTATCATTATGTATGACCCTTCCACAATACTCATGTTGTGAAAGACTAACTATATTTTGCTCCTTCCCAACCCATCCCCCTTTATTGAATTTTCTCCCTTGACCCTGTCCCCTTTCCAAAGTGTTTGTTTTTGATTACCTCCACCCCCAACTGCCCTCCCCTCCATCATCCCCCCCCCTTTTTTAATGTTCTTCCCTCTTCTTTCCTGTGGGGTAAGATACCCTATTGAGTATGTATGGTATTCCCTCCTCAGGCCAAATCTGATGAGAGCAATATTCACTCATTCCCCCCTCACCTGCCCTCTCCCCTCCTCCCACAGAACTGCTTCCTCTTGCCACCTTTATGCGAGATAATCCACCCCATTCTATCTCTCCCTATCTCCCTCTCTCAATATATTGCTCTCTCATCCCTTAATTTGATTTTATTTCTTTTAGATATCTTCCCTTCATCTTCAACTCACCCTGTGTCCTCTGTCTCTCTCTTTATCTATCTATACGTATATATATATATATATATATATATACACACATACATATATACATACTTGCACATTCACTTATATATATATATATATATATATATATATATATATGCATATTCCTTTCAGCTACTATGATACTGAGGTCTCATGAATCATACACATCATCTTTCCATGTAGGAATGTAAACAAAACAGTTCAACTTTAGTAAGTCCCTTATGATTTCTCTTTCTTGTTTACCTTTTCATGCTTCACTTGATTCTTGGGTTTGAAAGTCAAATTTTCTATTCAGCTCTGGTCTTTTCATTGAGAAAGCTTGAAAGTCCTCTATTTTATTGAAAATCCATATTTTGCCTTGGAGCATGATACTCAGTTTTGCTGGGTAGGTGATTCGAGGTTTTAACCTTAGCTCCATTGACCTCCGGAATATCGTATTCCAAGCCCTTCGATCTCTTAATGTAGAAGCTGCCAAATCTTGGATTATTCTGATTGTGTTTCCACAATACTCAAATTGTTTCTTTCTGGCTGTTCGCAGTATTTTCTCCTTGATCTGGGAGCTCTGGAATTTGGCGACAATATTCCTAAGAGATTTCTTTTTGGGATCTATTTGAGGAGGCGATCGATAGATTCTTTCAATTTCTATTTTGCCCTGTGGCTCTAGAATATCAAGGCAGTTATCTTTGATAATTTCTTGAAAGATGATATCTAGGCTCTTTTTTCGATCATGGCTTTCAGGTAGTCCAAAAATTTTTAAATTATCTCTGCTGGATCTATTTTCCAGGTCAGTGGTTTTTCCAATGAGATATTTCACATTGTCTTCCATTTTTTCATTCCTTTGGTTCTGTTTTATAATATCTTGATTTCTCATCAAGTCACTAGCTTCCACTTGCTCCAGTTTAATTTTTAAGGTAGTATTTTCTTCAGTGGTCTTTGGACCTCCTTTTCCATTTGGCTAATTCTGCCTTTCAAGGCATTCTTCTCCTCATTGGCTTTTTGGAGCTCTTTTGCCAGTTGAGTTAGTCTATTTTTTAAGGTGTTGTTTTCTTGAGTGTATTTTTCAGTATTTTTTTTGGGTCTCCTTTAGCAAGTCATTGACTTGTTTTTCATGGTTTTCTCGCATCCTTTTCATTTCTCTTCCCAATTTTTCCTCTACTTCTCTAACTTGCTTTTCCAAATCCTTTTTGAGCTCTCCCATGGCCTGGGACAACTTCATGTTTTTCTTGGAGGCTTTTGGTGTAGGCTCTTGCACTTTGTTGACTTCTTTAGGCTGTATGTTTTGGTCTCCTTGGTCACCAAAGAAAGAATCCAAAGTCTGAGACTGAATCTGGGTGTGTTTTCGCTGCCTGGCCATATTCCCAACCAGCTTACTCGATTCTTGAGTTTTTCAGGGGGGTATGACTGCTGTAGACTACAGAGTTCTATGTTCCACGTTTGGGGGGGATGCGTCAGCTCTGCCACAGCAGCACTCCTCCTTCCCCAAGAACCCCCAACCCGTACTGGGCTTAGACCTTCAGCAGGCTGTGCACTCCTGCTCTGATCTGCCACTTAATTCCTCCCACCAGGTGGGCCTGGAGCCAGAAGCAACAGCAGCTGTAGTTGCCCCACCTCCACTGCCCCGGGGCAGTGACCGAAGTGTGAACTCCTTCTACTCAGGCAGCTTTTCCCACTAACCTTCTCTGTTGTCTTTGGTGTTTGTGGGTTGCGAAGTCTGGTAACTCACTGGCAGGTCACTGATTCAGGGCAGTAGGGCCCGCTTTGCCCGGCTCCTGGTCTGCTTGGTCTGAGCAGCTCATGCTGGGCTCAGTTCTGCTCCGCTCCCAGCTCCCAGCTCCCAGCTCCCATTTCCCAGCTCCCAGCTCCGTGTGGGATAGAGACCATCCAGGTTGTCCTGGGCTGGAGCCCTGCTTCCCTCTGCTGTTTTGTGGGTTCTGCAGTTCTAGAATTGGCTCAGAGCCATTTTTTTCTAGGTTTTTGGAAGGACACAGCAGGGAGCTCACTGCTTTCCAGCTGCCATCTTCATCCCTTCCCTTTCTAAAAACTCAAAAACTGTTCCCTGATGAATTTGCTCAATAATCTTTTTCAAACTAAAGATCAATGTTGAATTCGCCAACTTGTACATGTCAGTCTTTATCTCTAGCATCAGGTGTTTATTTGAGACAAGAATGATATGAGAAGCATCACAGAAGATCATCTTTAAGCATTCCTAAAGAGGACAAAGATATTCATTAGTAATGGTGACATTTCAGGTCACTTATTAGAGCTAATGAGAAATATCAATTAAAAATAAACAGTAAATACAGCAATTTTAACATGCCATATATAGTTCACAATAAACTCTTTCCTCTCAATTAAGTTTGAAGTTATATTTATTGTATCCCTTTTGTACTCATGGATTTAGAGTTGGATGAGATTTTATATATTATCAAGATCACTCCCTCAATTTATAGATGAACATAGGACCTGAAGAGAGCAAATGTCTTCTCTGAGGTTATACAGGTAGCAAGACATATTTACATTCAGAGGAAATAAGGTCAGTTGCTAGACTAAGGCTAGATAGCTACTAAATAAAAGAGCTAGACATCAAAGCCTTCATATTTTTTTAAATTTTATTTTAGACTCAATCACCAGAGCACAACTACAGAATAGAGAAAATAAATCAAAAACACATAATAAATTTAAATATTATAACTTAAATACAAAATAATAAAGGGGAAAAAGCATATCATGTCCATAATAGAACATAACAGAGGATTCAAAATATGTACAATAAATATTCATTTCAAGAAAGCCTGTATGATAAATACTACATATTGGATTGAGAGCTGTCCATCTTTTTTTTTTTTGCTTCCTTGTAAGTTTTCTTTTGTTTTCTTCTGTGTACTTTTTTACTTTGTTCTTTTTTCCCCTCCTCTTCTCAAGAAGGCTACAATTAAGTACAGACATATCCCTCCATACCTATAGCTATATACATACACATATAAATATATACAAACATATATAGACATATGCTTTCCCAATCAAATTCTACTCCTAAACTTTGTTTTTTATGTTTGTGCATATCTCTTGTTTCCTATCCCTCCAACGTCCACTACATTACTTCTATGCACTATCTTGTCCTCCTCTTACTTGACTACCCCTTCCAAGGATCCCTCCCCTATCCTCCCGTTCTCATAAATCTAAACATCCTTCTATAGCCCCCTATCATCTATTCCCTCACCCTCCCCTCTAGAAATCCCCCTCTTATCCTCCCTTTCCCATTGATCAAAACACCAATCTATGCCCCTCCTTTTACTGATTTCCTCACCCTCCCCTCTAAAGATCCCTCCCTTGTCCTCTCCCCCCTCCCTATTCCCCTGCTATTTTATTTCTTCTGAATTTAGAAGACTTTTATACTCCTCTAAATATATATGTATTGTTCCCTCTTAAACCCATTCCCAATGAAAGTAGCCCTCCTCCCCCATCTAATTCCTCTGTAGTGACTCTTCCTCTTACACCTCATTTGTACAAAATAATTACCCTTTTTAGGTGTTCCTAAATGGTTTTACTTTATAAATTCATATCATACTCAGTTTTACACCCAATCTTTCTTATGAGCTACCCAATTATTAATAAGAATCATAGATATACATTTTGTATTTTACATATATAAAATGTAAATGATCTGTCCTTATTGAATCCCTTGTAATCAGTCTTTGGTATGTACCTTATGTTTCTCTTGGCTCTTGTATGTCAAACCTTCTATTAAGTTCAGGTTTCTTTTTTTTTTGTATTGTTTTGTTTTTTGGCAGGGCAATTGTGGTTAAGTGACTTGCCCAAGGTCACACAGCTAGTACATATGTCAAGTGTCTGAGGCCGAATTCGAACTCAGGTCTTCCTGACTCCAGGGCCAGTGCTCTACTCACTGCGCCACCTAGCTGTCCCTAGGTTTCTTTTTTTTTTAACAAAGTCTTGAAAGTCTGACAGTTGATCAAATGCACTTTTTTTTCATTCAGGATTATGCTTAACTTTGCTGAGTATGGTATTTTCAGCCCAAGCCCCAGTTCTTTTCCTCTTCAATATACAGTGTTCCAAGACCTGTGATCCTTTAATGTCTACACTGCTAGGTCTTGTGTGATTCTAATTGTGGTACCATCATATTTAATTTGTTTTCTTCTTGTTGCTTTTAATGTTTTATCCGTGAACTGGGGATTTCAGGATTTGACTATAATATTCCCATGAGTTTTCCTCACAGGATCTCTTTTAAGTGGTGATTGACGGATTTTTTTTTCTATTTCTATTCCCTCCCCTTGTTCTAATGCTTTAGGACAATTTTCTTTAATTATTTCTTGTATTATTGTATCAAGATTCTTTTTCTGATCATAGCTTTCAGTGAGGCCAATTATTTTTATATTTTCTCTTCTTGATCTATTCTACAGATATGTTGTTTTTTTCTTTTTCTAATATAAATTTATTTATTTTCAGTTTTCAACATTCACAAGATTCTGAATTCCAAACTTTCTCCCTATCTCTCCCTTCCCCCCACCACAGGACAGCATGCACTTTGATTACTCCTTCCTTCAATCTACCCTCCTTTCTATTACCCCCACCCCCTGCTCTTATCCCCTTCCCTTCTATTTTCCTGTAGGGCAAGATATATTTCTATATCCCATTGCCTGTATATCTTATTTCCCAATTGCATGTAAAAACAATTTTTAACATTCATTTTTAAAGCCTTGAGTTCCACAGTCTCTCCCTTAGTCCCTGCCCAACCATCTTCACTGAGAAAGCAAGCAATTTGATCTAGGTTATACATGTGTAGTCAAGCAAAATACTTTCATAACAGTTATGTTATGAAAGACTAACTATATTACCTTCTATCTTTTCCTGCCCTCCATTTATTCTATTCTCTCCATTGACCTGCCCCTCAACAAAAGTGTTTGCTTCTACTTGCCCCTTCCCCCAATCTGCCATCCTTTCTATTATCTCACCTCTCTTATCCCCTTCCCCACTGCTTTCCTGTAGGGCAACATAGATTTCCATACCCCCAACTGAGTATGTATGTTATTGCATCCTTAAGCCAAATCCAATGAGAGTAAAACTCACTTATTACCATTCATCTCCCCCACTCTTTCCCCCTCCACTGTAAAAGCTCTTTCTTGACTCTTTTATGTTAGATGATTTATTACATATCCCTTTCCCTTTCTCCCAGTATATTCTTATCACTATTTAATTTTATTTTTCAGGTATTATCTCTTCATATTCAGCTCACCCTGTGTCTACATACAGACGCAAATATACACACACCCTTATAGGTACACACAGGCACAAATATATATACATATATATATATACACATAAATAAATACATGCGCACACATACACATATACATACATATGCATCCACACACACATATATATGTGTATATCCATATATGCATATATATATGTATTCACTCCAATTACCCTAATACTGGAAAGGTCTCTTGAGTTACAAATACTATCTTTCCACGCAATGTAAATAGTTTAACTTCAATAGGCCCCTTATAGCTTCTCTTTCATGTTTACCTTTTCATTCTTCTCTTGATTCTTGTACTTTAAAGTCAAATTTTCTCTTCAACTTTGGTCTTTTCAACAAGAATGCTTGGAAGTCCTCTATTTCACTGAAATTCCATTTTTCCCTGAAATATTATACTTAGTTTCGCTGGGTAGGTGATTCTTGGTTTTGATCCTATCTCCTTTGACCTCTGGAATATCATATTCCAAGCCCTCCAATCCCTTAGTGAAGAAGCTGCTAAATCTTGTGTTATTCTGATTGTGTTTCCACAATGCTTGAATTGTTTCTTTCTGGCCACTTGTAATATTTTCTCCTTAACCTGGGGACCTCTGAAATTTGGCTACAATATTCCTAGGAGTTTTCATTTTGGGATCTCTTTCAGAGGTGATCAGTGGATTATTTCCATTTCTATTGTATCCTCTGATTCTAGAATATCGGGGCAGTTTTCTCTGATAATTTCTTAAAAGATGATGTCTAGGCTCTTTTTCTGATCATGGTTTTTAGGTAATTGAGTAATTTTTAAATTCTCTCTCCTAGATCTATTTTCCAGGTCAGTTATTTTTCCAATGAGATGTTTCACATTGTCTTCTATTTTTTTCATTCTTTCAGTTCTGTTTTATAATTTCATGATTTCTCATAAAGTCATTAGCTTCCATTTGCTCCATTCTAATCTTTAAGGAATTATTTTCTTCTGTGAGCTTTAGAACTTCCTTTTCCATTTAGCGAATTCTGCTTTTCAAGGACTTCTCCTCATTGATTTTTGAACATCTTTTGCCATTTGGGTCATCCTATTTTTAAAGGTGTTATTTTCTTCAGCAGTTTTGTGTCTCCTTTAGCAAGTTGTTGACTCATTTTTCATGATTTGGGTATTTATAATAGTCAAAGTGACTTACTTGCTCCAAGTTGTATTTAAAAAAATATTGTCTCTGTATACAGCACTCTGTTGGTTCTGCCCATTTCACTCTTCATTATTTCCTCCAAGTCTATCCATGTTTTTCTAAAACCATTGAGTCTATAATTTCTCATTGTACTTTTGAGATGGAATATGTGTTCATTAAAAAATAGGTTGTCTCTCTTCATATCCTCAATCACTTATGCAATATTAATGGGAATTATCTAAGTAGTCAGAGACTATCCTGTAGGAAGCAAAGATATACACTCTAAAAAGACATGGATAGAGGGACTTTGTCACTGAAGAAACAAAGCAGGTTCCAGGAATGACATGATCTTGGAAAACAGAATTAGATACACCTTGGAGAAAAGTTAAAAAAATGTACAGAGAATTGAGCAACACAAATGGACTCCCTGTGTTAGTTTAAGTTTATATGTTAGAGATACACTGTGTATTAGTTGGAGAATATATCTCAAGTTTTTAGGAAGCTATTAAAGCTTTTTTTGAAGCTATTGAATTTATTACACATTTAGTGAAAGCTTTCACTAACAGTTAATGTATCTGCTGGCTAAGTGTTCATGGTGAACATGGTAGGGGGCTGAATTGGAGAAAGAAGAGGATGAAGAGAACAAGGTGAGAAAGAAGAACTAGAAGAAGAAGAGAAGAAAAGGAAAAGGAAGATAAGACAAGTAGGAGAGTGAAGGGAAAATGCGTTCTTCTGGGGAATTTCACTCCTTTCGGATTAACTTATTTTCCAGTAAAATTTTGACCATCCTGTAGTTACACAATTGCTATTCTAATCAAACATTACATTACATTTACCTTCCTTAAATTTGTTCTTAGATTTGGTTTATTTCATTTATGTATATGTATATATGTCTATGTCTATATGTATATGGAAGCAGCTAGGTGACAGTGGATACCCCCATGGATGGTATTAGTGTGCTGCAGTCCATGTGGTCAAAATGAGTCAGACACAACTGAAGTGCTCAACAACAACAACAACAACAAATACACAGACATACATTACACACACACACACACACACACACACACACACACACACACAGAGAAACCAAATCTGTTAACTGATATATCAGTATTAGCTCTTCCTCTCACCTTCATGTCAACTTCAAATCTGATTAGCTTGATATCAACAACTACTATGTATAACACAGTAGTGATTGTTTCTCTCTGTAGATATAGATGGTCTAGGTTGTCATGGACATACCTTCAAGTAGTTTAGAGTCTAATAAGAGACTAAAGTATAGGAATCAATATTAAATTCTCTAGAAGAATTAGGAAGATAGTTTATGCTGAAAAGAATATATCAAGGATCTGTGATTTCACTAGTGCAGGGGTGAAGATTGTAACTTATGAGAAAGTTGATAAATAGAGTGGGGGATTTGTCTAAGGCTAAGAGACAATAAGGTTAAGAGGCAGTATTTGAATGCCAAACCTCCTGACATTGCATTCAGCCCTAAACAGAACACACCATAAAACATCCCCAAGTGAATAGTCTAATTGAAATAGCTTGTTTACATCAGGTTGATGCAAAATGGTTCTACTACCTCCAAAACACCTTCTGTAATTTATGTTATTGCTCTAAGATATATAAATGTAATATTGTTTATGATATACCTTGAGTAATCTGAAAAAAAATATTCTGTAACTAGGAAAAGACTGGTGATACGGAAATTTGTCAGTAGAAATCAGTATCTAAAGGCTAAACCAAGTGAGCAAATTTGTACAAAAGTGGATTAAAATAATACCATAGAATTTAAAGATATGATAGATGACTTTGTTGTGATTTTTGAAATATGAAATATTCAAAGACAGCTACTTATCTCAAAAATAAAGCTTTTAAAACTCAATGTGTGGCTACCATTTATATTTAATGCAGAAGTTTTGTATAAACCTAAGGACTCAAATGTAGTGCTTTGAACTATCTTATGCAAGGATAAATACCCAATGGAGAAACGGTACTTAAACAAATTTCACAGATTGCTGTATTCCATAGTGACAGAAAAGCTTTTATGCAGTTTGCTTTTTGATTTTCAAAGACCTGAGTTCTCACATCTGGCTGGGTTGAATGAAAGGAAAAAGGTGTTTGAAGAACCATACTTCAAAAACAGTACTGAGACAATATTTAGTTCCCAAATATGTCCTGCTTTAAAGTATTTCCTTTCTATTCAGGTTACCTTATTTTCATTTCAAAGAACATTAATCCCACCATTATTTTATTAGTAAAAGTAATCCAATCTTCCAGGAAGGATATTTGTGTTTTGTATAGAAATATTGCACATCATTTAACAATGATGATTATTTTTTTCAAATTTTATAGTTATTTAATATTTATTAGTTGTGTATGCACTATTCCTTGACTATATACTGCTAACCTATGCTTTATCCTTTTTAAATTGTCATGGTTATTCTGAGATTATTATAAATGTAATGTAACTTTTACAATATTGCTAAGTTGTGCTGTTTTTTAAATGGCCCCAAACTTTTTAATATTATAGTTTTAGTTTGAAAAGGCTATCTTCTGGGGAGTCTCTCTCAGAAACATTAGTTTGTGAAAGATACAGCATGGGATTTTAGAAGGTTCTCTGTAGCCTACGTCAAAAGGCCCACTCCTATTTCATGCCTTTGCATTCACCACCTAACCACTCTAAGACCATTATACCCTACGAATGGATTTATATGTTTCTGTCCTCTTCCTATCTATGCCAAAGAAGCTACCATAGGCGCTCATTTGTCTCCTTTCCTTGGGAGGTGGTAGATAGTCTCAAGAATAAATTCTTTTTAGAGAAAAATGTCACATGAAATGCCAGCTCTATGACTCCAATGGAACTCATTGCAAGACCATCACTTTAACACTTTCCACCACAGTCAACTCTGCGAAAAGACACATTAAGTTTCGAAAAATGGAAAACTTCTATCAGTGGGAAACAGTTTCTTACCCCCAGTCCTATGGGCCCTTGCAAACACAGTGTTCTTTTCTACTTTTCTGTCTACCTTAGTAGGGATAGAATTGAAAAAAGAAAATCACATCTTTCTATGATCTGGTTGTAATACCAAGCTAGAATGCCTGTCTACTCCTCCCAATAAATCCTTCCCTTGTTCCTATCTAAAAAGTTTTGTTTAGGACCTTGCCACTCCTAAAAAAAATTCAGTTATGGGAAATATGGGTTTCAGAACAAGAAATAATAATATAGTTATTTTTCCTCCTTTTCTGCCAGGTAGTTGAACATTTTAGGTTGTCTACCTATTGACATCCTTTATATCCCTTTTTGTATATGGTTGTTTGTAGGTTCTTTCCTCTCTCCCCCATCAGATGATGAACCACTTGAGGGCAAGGTTCATTTTCACCTTTCTTTGTAGCCTAAGCACTGTTCTTGATACTTGATAAATTATGGTTGACTTGACTTTGTTCTCTTATTGATTCTTTTTTTCTGGCAGGGCAATTGGGGTTAAGAGACTTGCCCAAGGTCATACAGCTAGTGCTTTTGTCAAGTGTCTGAGGCCTGATTTGAGCTCAGGTCCTCCTGAAGGTGCTCTACTCACTGAACCACCTAGCTGCCCCTCTCTTATTGATTCTTAACCAATGTAAAAGGTTTTGTTTAGTTTTAATAGCCTTGTCTAATCTTAGAAGGAAAATACAGCAATGTTTTTATGGCTTATTATTTTATTTCTTTTCCCGCTTACTCTTTTTCTTTGCTTTTTTTTTCCTTACAAAAAGGGTGACCACATGGAACATGTAAATAGTTATGTTTGCTGATTCTTTTTTTTTAATTTAAAAGAATATGAATTTATAAAATACTTGAATTTATCCAAAATTACATGCATAGGTATTTAATTTCTAATAATCAGGGAGTAGCAGCAGAAACTTAAATATGGTAAAAGACTTTATCAACAATAAATACAAAGGATATTTTTAGTACAAGAGTGCAGAAGGATTTCTCAAACATAGATAATAAATGGTATCCTAATTTGTAGAAAATCAGGCCCAGCTCCACGCAATGGATACAGTTAATCTCTACTACACAATACAACCATTAGGATGAAACGCCTGTTTGCAAATCACATCTATTTAAAGTGTGCTTAATTGGGGCTGTTGGTTCTTCTCTTAGCAGTTCATGTTTCAGGAAAATCTAGAGGGGAGCATGGAATTGGGTGTGGGTGGCTTTCGCCTGCTGAAGCTTCTCCTCGTTGGCTCTGCGACAATGGCAAATGGTTCTCTTTTCCATGAAGCTGCTGAGAAAATCATCTATTTCCCTCTTCCCCTCGAGGAAGTCCTCGGCAAGGGTGTCTGACTCCTCGTCGGCCTCGTGGGCCGCCACCTTCAGCCTTGCCTGGAGGGCGCGGGCGCTGCAGCTCTCACTGAGCTCGTTCTGCCCCCGCATCTTCTTCTCAAAGCCCAACTTCATCTGGGTGAGCAGCTCGTACTTGTCGAGGACCGTCTGCCTTTTGGCTTCCAGGCTGGGCTCTAGAAAGAGGTTCTACAGGGCAAGCTCCTCGATGCTCTTCACCAGGCCGTCCTTGTCTGTGATGACCTGCTGCAGCTGGGGCAGAGTCGAGAACTGCTCGAGGAGCGCGTCTTCCTGCTCATTCATCTCTGTTAGCTGCGACAGGCTGAGCTCTGAGAGTTCTGGAAACGCCATCAGAGATATCAGGCATCTTGTAACCACACCCGTTTCGGCCTGTCAGTATCTGGGTGTCCGTGGTGGGAACAGGCAAAGGCAGGCTGGAGAGGAAGCCACAGGAGGGAGCAGCAGGTTTGGGTGTGGAGTAACTGGAGGCCGGAGACACGGTGTCTGCCACGGGGACAGAAGCCATGGGTCTGTTTGCTTCTTGAGGAGGATATGAGGGGAGAAATGGAAAACCCTGAGCTGCATCCCCGCCAGGCCACCGTACAGGTATGGAAAGGTTGAGCTGGGAGCCAAAACTGGAGGATTCTTCCAAAACTCATCCAAGAGACTTTGAATAATTTTTCCAAGGTCTGAGTGCATGGTAAAATCGTTTACTAATGGACAGGTAACGTACACTCCATGTTTGTCCATTAAATGATGCCGTATTGGAGGGTAAACACTGATCACTGGTTTTTCCTGAGGAAACTGAGGAGGAAGGAAGATATTAATGCTAATTGTAAGGTTGTTTATTGTGAATGGTAATCTGTACTCCACATCTTTCTGTATTTCAGCTAAGCTGGCGTGCGCCGCGCGCAGGGACTCGATGAGCCGCTGTTTCTGCTGCTGAAGGCTGGTGAGCATCCCCCCCCCACCCCGCCCCAATCCCCCGGGCCGCCCCCGCTGCCCCCCTCGCCTCAGGCCGCGGGAGACGCGCCGCTCTTGCTCCGCGGGAAGAGCCAGCTCATGCCTGGGCCGAGGCCCCGCGAGCTCGGGCGGGCGGCTGCCAGGGCCGCCGGGGCATGTCAGGTCGCGAGGCTCACTCTCTTGCTCGGGGAGGGGGTATGTTTGCTGGTTCTAAATTAACATGTGATATCTGTGTCTTTTTTCTTGTCATCTGCTGACCAAGCACTGAAAGGACTTATTTTGGTAGAGCAGCTAGGTGACATAGGGCATAGAGTACCAGGCCTGGAGTCAAAAAAATCGGAATTCAAATCTGTGACCCCGGTCAAGTCAAGTATTTTAAACTTTGTTTTCTTTAGTTTCCTCAACTGAAAAATGGGATAATAATAACACCTACCTGTGAGAGTTGTTGTGAGGTTGGAGTGGGATAATAATTATAAAACGCTTAGGATAGTGCCTGACACATAGTATGCCAAACAAATATGTGTGTATATGTGTATATGTATATGTTAGCAATTGCTATTCATAGTAGTATTATGTGGCAAAGCCTAAACAGCTCACTTTAAAGCTCCAGCTGGAACTTTCTTGCTTCAACACTCCAGCTGGCATCATGTGACTCTGAGGGGAAAGACAGGCAGACTCCACTCCAGCATCATTGTGAGTTTAGCCACATGGCAGATAACTTTAAACCACAGTAGTCAAATGAAAGAGACTATTCATAAGCCACAGGGTAGATTTTCATCCTGTGTGTGTTCATTGCTCATCTTCAGTGAATTATAAATTTTCCTCATATGCCCTTAGTGAGGCTTGGGGGTGATCAAAAGATTTGCAAATTCATGTAAAATTTCAGTGCTGGCAATGGAAAAGTCTCTGTCAGTTAGCGACTAAATGGGTAAGATTGTCATGATATTGGAGGTAAAGAATGCCAGCTCAAACTCACTCCTCATTGGAAGTCTTAGGGTTACTTGATTCAACCAAGAGTGTTAAAGTAAGAAATTACAAATCGAAAGCTCTTCGTATTATATAGCATCCTACCTACCAGTAACTATCATAGGGCAGGGGAACACCTAGGCGCCACTCCAAGTTTGTCATATCATGTTAAAAATGCCAAGTCCTTTCAGTGATGGGCCTGGAAATGAGAACAAAAAGGTCCATATGATTTATCAGAACAAGTAATAGCAAATATGAGAACTCTGTGTCAGAAAGCATGTGTTACACTCTAGTTTGAAAAATTTATATTCTACATAGCGTATGTTAGAAGGAGTAACTCAGTGCTTAAGATCTATCATTTTTATTGATATTTAGGCTTAGCCTTGTAGGGTATGTTATTTTGTGATACAAACTTCTTAACTTAACATCAAAATAGCTATAGCATATTCTAATATTATTTTTTAGATTTCTCATAATGTCAGAGACAGGAATTAATTTACTTTGTGAGTTGAAAAGTTTATTCTTGGAAAAATATAATATTCACACTTTGACAGTGAAGTTCTGAAATTTGACCACTATAATTACTGGAAATGTAAACTTAGTGTTCCTCACTCCCAGATACTAGTGAATTCATTAGACCAGTACTTTGCCCTCTATTTTGAATATTTCAGACAATTTTTCTTATATTATTCCCTGAAGTATAAAATCCAGGCTTTTATGTCATCATATTTTGGGGTAGACCTATGATTTGTACTTAATCTCTCTGCAGTCTCTCTGCAAAGCCAATGCTTTTGTCTAATGGATAACTCATGTAATCCATTCAATTCAACAAATGTTTTAAGCATTTTAACTTGTAAGGGAATATGTCAAGTAATAGGATAAAAACATAATAGTACTTAACGTAAAGCAACTTTCATTTTATTTAATCATTTTATATTGTTCTTGTTTTGCCACATTTTCTTGCTCTTTCTACGATAGAAGAGGGTTAGAGTTGGAGTGGATTTGTTTTATTTTATTGTGTTTTGTTTTTAAAGTATAGATGAAAGAGAACATTCTAAAGAAAGAATGATAGAGCCAACACTTGGAGATACTAATGTAAACTAAGACTAATAAGACATTGTTTGTCAATGAAAGTTGTAAAATAAGAGTTTTAAAAAGAGAAGGTTTCATCAGACTGAAAAAAGTGTAGAAGTTTTGGGCTTCCTTTTTGGGGGGTAGGGCAGCATTTTTTTACTTTGTTTGCTAAAACTCCAAGTTTCCATAGAATAGTCCAAAGAAAGAATTCCCACAATTAATCTCTCTCTCTCTCCCTCTCTCTCTCTCTCTCTCTCTCTCTCTCTCTCTCTCTCTCTCTCTCTCTCTCTCTCTCTCTCTCTCACACACGCACACACAAACACACACACACACAAAAGGAAACAATTACAAACTATTCTGCCCAGTTATATGATAACCCATATGAAATGGATGTATATTTCCTAAAAAAAATATAAAATGTCCAGCTTTATAAAATAAAACAGATAATTTAAGTAAATCAATCTTTTAAAAAATGGATCACCCCATAAATGAGATTTCAAAGTGAGGGGGGGAGGTGGAAAGTGATATCATTTCTTGATGGATTTACAACTGAATTTATCATACTTTCAAGAAATAATTAATTCAAATGTTGTATATGACTGAAAAAATGGGTCCTATCGAGTTTCTTCTGCAATGAAATGTGTTCGTGATATAATACTACAGGCCAATACAAATATTGGATATTTATACAACAATTTTAAATGAAATATCAGTCAGGAGAGTATTGAAGCATATCTGATTGACTATACACTATGGCTCAGGTAGATTTATAGGAGAAATTAAGGGTTAATTCGTCTTTAGCAAATACTTTGACCTAATAGACCATATTGAAAACAAGAACAACATAAGTCATATATTTATCAATCAATTATTCAACATTTATTAATATCTTACTACATTCCAAGTGTTGTGCTAAGGTATGGGGACACAAAAAGAGACAAAAGACAGTCCCTACGCTGAAGGAACTTATAATCTAATGAGGGAAATAACATGTAAAAACTCATTGCTGGCAATGGAAAAATTCTGCCAGCTAATAAATGGGTAAATGCCAGGATTTTGGAGGTTAAGAAGGCCAGCTCAAACCAACCCCTCATTGGAAGTCTTAGCGTTGCATGATTCAACCAAGAGTACTAAAGTAAGAAAGTACAAATTGAAAGCTCTTTATATTATGTAGCATCCTACCTACCAGTGACCATCACAGGGCAGGGGAACTCCTAGAGGCCACTCTGGGTTTGTCATAGCATGTTAAAATTCAAAATCCTTTCAGTGATGGGGCTGAAAATGAGACAAATATATACAAATAGATCAATATATAAATAAATATATTTGAAGCAAGCTATATATAGGATAAATAGGAAAGGATTAACAGAGGGAAGGCACTGGAATGAGCAGGGGTTGGGAAGTCAGAGTAAAAAATAAGATTTTAGTTGAACCTTAAAGAGCACCATTAGGCAGAGTTGAAGAGGAAAAGCATTGTAGGTATGGAGGACATTCAGGGAAAATATCTGGAGCCAAGAAAGCTGGTGTTCTGTTCATGGAACAACCAGGGGAGTAGTATCACCGAATCAAAGACTGCATGGTGGGGAGTAAGGTGTAAGAAGATTGTAAAAGTAGAAGGCAGCTTGGTTATAAAGGACTTTTGAAGGCTGAGAAAGATAGTGTCTTGTTCACGGAAAAATCAGGGGCCAGTTTCAGTGAATCAAAGGATGCATGGTGTGGAGTAAGGTGTAAGAAGACTGGAAAGATAGAAGGTTATAAAAGACTTTTGAATGCCAAGCAGAATGTTTTGTATTTGTTCCTGGATGCAATAGGGAGACATTGGAGTTTATTGAATGGGGGAGTGACCTGGTCAGATCTGTGCTTTAGGAAAATAATTTTGTTAAGTGAATGAAATGGAGAGAGACTTGAAACAGGTAGACCCAACAAAGGCTATTACAATAGACTGGATATGAGATGATGAGGGCCTGTTTGTCTAGGAGTAGGCCCTGCAGATACAAAAACAAAAATTAAATAATCTCTGCTCTCCTGGCTTTATATTTTAACAAATGATCTTCACAGCTAATAAATAAACATAGATGATTGAAGGAGGACATTTGAAGATGTCGTATTGTCAGTCCTCATGTTACCAAAGGCAATAATTGAAAATAAAAGTCTTGAGGGACATGTGCATGGGAAAGATTACTGAAATTCCTCAGATCCTTTCACATGTATCAATGTAATGATTATAACATATTCACTTGGTGTCATGGAAAGTGACAGCCTCTCTCGTATGGTTTACAATATTTAGCTAGTCTTTGTTACCTATCCTCAGTGAAGAGAACAGTTATTGATTTTATGCTACTTAGTATGAGGTATTATCCCTCCCCATTCAAGAACTTCAATTTGAAGGGAAATATGATGAATGGAAAGATATTTTAAGATTTCCCAGCTGGTCACGGCAGCCCTCTAAAAGCCATAACAATCGAAAAGAGCAAAGGGATGCAGGATTTTGTTGTTGTCGTTGCGTGAATCCATCAAACCCCACAGGAAGTATGAGGCTACCCAGATGACCACTAAGCAGTGATTTTCAAAAATATTCTGTAGTTTTTCAGAGTACCATATGTTAAGTGTGAGAATTTGAAATCCATTCCTTCACTAGGTTAGAATAGCTAAAGACCTCTCTCTTGTGAGAAGGGAATCAGACATGAAGACATTGCACAGGTTTTTCTGTTCAATAGATGGTCTGCGCAGAAGCCATGGCTGCTCTATTGTAAGCTTTATTCTCTGGTTTTGTTTGAAGAGACATTTGAAAAGACTGAGGTTCTATTCAGCCATCTTTTAATCCTTCTTTTATGCATGTACCAAGGGTACAATTTCATAGACAGTAGAGGGTAATTTCAACTAAAGATAATATTGTTTGAAAACAAAATATTTCCTATTTGTACTCCCTAAGCATTACATTTATTTGCCTTTTGCATTTATCCTGTATTTTCCATTTTCCCCATTGTAATAATAGTAACAGTAGTAGTCACCATAATGTAAAGAAGCTAGATTTTGATAAAGGCAAAATTAATGCATATTGAAAAATAAAAGCATACCATCTTTAGTTTGGTGGAGTCTGCATTTTTCTGGCTAGGATCTAATGGTAATTAATATGTTAAAATATTGCTTTTTCATTGAATTATTTCTGTGACCTGGTGAATATATATACATATATATATATACATATACATGGTATACAATGATATAAAATTATTATACAATTATTCTCTTTTTTCTGTAATTATTATTATATTCTCACTTTATAAATCAATAGAAATAACAGAATAAATGAAAACTCATGGGATAAAGGGATATATTCTGGTTTATTTAGGTAATGTTATTTTTATTTATAAATTTCTTCAATCATTAAATAATCTTTTATCAGTTACCTAAACCACACATTCCTTTGGTTTCCTTAATTAAGATAGAGGGGTAAATAATGAAATTGAGAAAAGGATTATCCTTGGAATAAGTTTTCTCCACATTTAAGGTTTTACAAAACCTCATCCCTTTGCTCATTTACATACTCTTTCATCTCTCTCCTTCCTTGAATCAATCTTTCTAAAATTTATCAGTGATCAACTCAATCACCATTATGAGGATTTTACTAACGGTAATTAATGCCTCATCCAAGTGATCAGGCATTTGTTACAGGTTTACCTCAGTTCTAAACATCTATGGAGATATTGACCTCAATATTCACTAAAACAGCAAGCAACCTGATATAGCTTGTACATGTATAATCACATTAAACATATTTCAACATTAGTTGTGCTGTGAAAGAAGAATCAGAGCAAATGAAAAAAAAAACACGAAAAGAAAAAAGTGAAAATAATATGCTGTAATCTGCATTTTGACTTCATAGTTTTTTCTCTGAATATGGATAACATTTTCCATCATGAGACTTTTGGAATTATCTTGGATCATTGTATTACTGACATGAGTTAAGGCTGTCATAGGTGATCATCACAAAATGCTGCAATTTACTATGTACAGTGTTCTCCTAGTTCTACTCACTTCATGCAGCATCAGTTCATGTAACACTGTCCAGGTTTTCTGAAATCCACCTGCTCATCATTTCTGAAAATATTTATTATTCCACCACTTGTTCAGCCACTCCCCAATTGAAGGGCATACCCACAATTTCCAAATTTTTGCCATGATGAAAAGAGGTGTTATAAATATTTTTGTACATGTAGGTCCTTTCCCCATTTTTATGATCTTTTTGAGAAACAAACCTAGAAGTGCTATTACTGGACCAAAGGGTATGAACAGTTTTAAAGGCCACTGGGGCATAGTTCAAAATTGCTCTCCAGAGAGGTTGGATCAGTTCACAACTACACCAAAATGCATTAATGTTGCAATTTTCCCACATCTCCAACATTTATCATTTTCCTTTTCTGTCATATTAGCCAGTCTGATAGGCACAAGTTAGTACTTAAGAGTTGTTGTAACTTGCATTTCTCTAACGGTGATTTAGAACAATTTTTTTTTCATATGACTACGGATAGCTTTGATTTCTGCATCTTAAAACTGCCTGTTTGTATCCTTTCATCATTTATCAATTAGAGAATGAGTTGTATTCTTATAAATTTAATTCAGTTCCCTATATATTTGAGATACAAGGCCCTTATGAGAAATATTAACTTATAAAAATCATTTCACAGCTTTCTGTTTTCCTTCTATCTTGGTTGCATTCATTTTGTTTGTGCAAAAACTTTTATGATTTAATGTAATCAAAATTATTGATTTTGCATTTCAAAATGTTCTCTATCCCCTGTTTGATCACAAATTCTTCCTTTCTCCACAGATCTCACAGGTAAACTACTCCTTTTTCTAATTTGCTTATGGTATCAACCTTTATTTCTAAATCATGTGCCCATTTTAAACTTACCTTCACATAGGGTATGAGGTATTACTCTATGCCTAGTTTCTGCCATACTATTTTCTTGTCTTCCTAGCAGTTTTTGTCAAATAGTGAATTCTTATCCTATCAGTTAGAGTCTTCGGGTTTATCAAACAATAGATAAATATAGTCATTTACTACTGTGTCTTGTGTACCTAACCGATTCCACCAATCTGTTACTTTATTTCTTAGTATCAGATAGTTTTAATATTATTGCCTTATAAAGCTAGGACACTTTCCTTTGCATTTTTTACATTAATTCCCTTGATATTCTTGAACTTTTTGTTCTTCCAGATGAATTTTATTATTTTTCTAGCTCTAAAAGATTTTTGGCAGTTTGTTATAGTACTGAATAAATAAAGTAGGTAGAATTATAATTTTTTATTATATTAACTTGGCCTACTAATGAGTAATTTTTTTCCAATTGTTTCTTTAGGGAATTCTTTTATTAATTTATATATTTTTAAAGATTATTTACTTTTAGTTTTCAACATTTATTTCTACAAGATGTTGACTTACAAATTTTCTCCCCATCTCTACCCTCCCCCCACCACAAGATGGCATGCATTCTGATTGCCTCTTTCCCCAATCAACCTTCCTTTCTATCAGCCCACTCCCCCCCTTATCCCCTGCCCCCTTACTTTCTTGTGGGGCCAGATAGATTTCTACACCCCATTGCCTGTGTATCTTGTTTCCTAGTTGCATGTAAAAACAATTTTCAACATTTGGTTTTAGAACTCTGAGTTTCAAATTTTCTCCCTTCTTTCCTCCCCACCCACTGTCTTAAGAAAGCAAACAATTCAATATAGGTTATACATGATGCAAAACATTTCCAAAATAGTCATGTTGTGAAAGACTAACTATATTTCTCTCCATCCTATCCCATCCACCATTTATTCAATTTTCTCCTTGACCCTGTCGCTTTTCAAAAGTGTGTACCATCTTCCCCAGTCTGCCCTCCCTTGTATCACCTCCCCTCTTATCCCCTTTCCCCCTACCTTTCTGCAGGGTAAGATACCCTACTGAGTGTGTATGTTATTCCCTCCTTAAGCCAAATCTGATGAGAGTAAGGTTCACTTATTCCTGTTCACCTACCCCCTCTTCCCTTGTATTGTAACAGCTTTTTCTTGCCTCTTTTTTTTGTGAGATAATTTACCCCATTCTATCTCTGTCTTTCTCCTTCTCCCAATATATTCCTCTCTCATCCTTTAATTTTTTTTTAGGTATCATCCCTTCATATTCAACTCACCCTGTATCCTCTGCCTATATATATATATATATATATATATATATATATATATATATGTATATATGTATATGTGTGTGTGTGTGTGTGTGTGTGTGTGTGTGTGTATGTGTGTATTCCCTTCAACTCCCTAATACTGAGAAAGGTCTCATGAGTTACAAATACCATCTTTCCATGTAGGAATGTAAACAGTTTGACTAGTAAGTCTCTTATGATTTCTCTTTCCTGCTTACCTTTTAATACTTCTCTTGATTCTTGTATTTGAAATTCAAAAAGGATAATAGAGGGGGGATGAAGAAGGGAGGACAATCAAGGGAGAAGGTAATCAAAAGCAAACAGTTTTGAAAAGGCACAGGTTCAAGGGAGAAATTGCATAAAGGGGGACAAGATAGTATGGAGGGAAATATAGTTAATCTTTCACAACATAATTATTGTGGAAGTATTTTGCATGTTGATACATGTGTGACCTATGTTGAATTGCTTGCCTTCTTAGGGAGAGTGGGTGGGGAGGGAAGAGGGGAGAGAATTTGGAACTCAATGTTCTAAAGGCGGATGCGCAAAAAAAAAAAAAAAGGTTGTTTTTCTGAGCAACTGGGAATTAAGATATACAGGCAATGGGGTATAGAAATCTATCTTGCCATACAAGAAATTAACAGGAAAGGTACTGGGTTAGGCAGTGGGGTGACAGAAGCAAGGGCTGACTAGGGAATGGGGCAATCAGACTATATGCCTTCTTGGAGTGCGGGGCAGGGGGAGGTAGAAATGGGGCCAAAATTTGTAATTCAAAATCTTGTGGAAATCAATGTTCAAAGCAAAAAATATTAAATAATAAAATATGAAAAAAATTAAAAAATTATTTGCTTAGAGTCATTTTTACAAGCATTTGGAGAGATTTGAGGGAGAGCTTAAGGGAAACCCTGTTTCCAAGCAGACCTCTTGGCTCCACCCCCTAGCATTCATTTTTACCAGGTTTTCTCCCTTCCTCCACTCCCCTCTTCCAAAAAGTATAGGCTATTTATTATAGATTATACATGATATGTCATGTAAAACATATTTCCATATTATTCATAGTTGTGAAAGGACAAAAAAACAGATCAAAAGAAAAAAAGAGTAACCTCAAAAAAAGTATGTTTCAATCTTTATTTGGGGTCCATCATTTCTCTATCTGGACATGGATAGTATTTTAATTCCTGAATCCTTTGTACTTGTGTTGGATCATTGTGTTGCTGAGAAGAGCTGAGTCAGTCGTAGTTGTTCTTTACACAGTGCTGCTGATGCTGTGTACAATGTTTTCCTTGTTGGACTTTGCTGGTCATATAAAGAGATGCTAATGATTTATGTAGGTTTACCTTATATCTTGCGACTTTGCTGAAGTTGTTAATTATTTCAAGTAGTTTTTTAGTTGATCCTCTCTATAGGGTTCTCCAAATATACCATCATATTTTCTACAAAGAATGACAGTTTTGTTTCCTCATTGCCTATTCTAATTTATTTTTTTCCTTTTACTTGTTACTATAGCTAACATTTCTAGTACTGGGAAGAATAATACCAGTGATAATGTATATCCTTGCTTCACCCCTGATCTCATTGGGAAAGCTTTTAACTTATCCCCATTACAGATAATGCTCGCTGATCGTTTTAGGTAGATACTGCTTATTATTTTAAGGAATGCTCCCTTGATTCCTATGCTCTCTAGGGTTTTTAATAGGAATAGTTGTTATATTTTGCCCAAAGCTTTTTCAGCATCTAGTGTAATAATCATATCATTTTTGTTGGATTTATTATTGTTATAGTCGGTCATGGTGATACTGTATTCTTGGTATAAATTCCACATGGTCACGGTGTATAACCCTGGAGACATATAGCTATAATAGGCTCACTAGTATTTGGTTCAAAATATTTGCATTGGTATTCATTAGGGAAATTGGCCTATAATTTTCTTTTTCCATTTTCGCTCTTCCTGGTTTAGGTATCTGCCCAATATTTGTGTCATAAAAAGACTTCGATAGGACTCCTTCACCTAATTTTCTAAATATTTTATATAGTATTTGAATTAATTGTTCTTTAAATGTTTGGTAGAATTCACTTATAAACCTATATGGCCTTGGGGACTTTTCCCTAGGGGGCTCATTAATGGAAGGTTTAATTTCTTTTACCAAGAAAGTGTTATTCTATTTCCTGATCTATCAATCTAGATAATTTATATTTTCATTAATATTCAGCAATGTAGCTCAGATTGTCAAAATTATTGGCATTTAATTCGTCAAAATTTTTCCTAATGATTGCTTTAATTTCTTCTTCATTGGTGGCAATTTCACCCTTTTCATTTTGGATGCTGAATATTCGGTTTTCTTTTTTATTTTTTAATTAAAATTAACCAATGACTTATCTATCTTATTGGTGTTTTCAAAAAACCAGGTCCTAGTTATGTTTATTAGCTGAATAATTGTCTTTTAAAAAAAATTCGCTCTTATTAGTCTCACCTTTGATTTTCAGGATTGTGAATTGGGTGCTCAATTGGGGATTTTTAATTTGTTCTTTTTCCAGGTTTTAGTTACATGCCCAATTCATTAATCTGTTCTTTCTCTATTTTGTTGATGTAAGAATTTAGAGAAATAAAATTTCTCCTAAGTACTACTTTAGTTGCATCCATAAATTTTGGGATGTTATCTCATTTTTGTCATTCACTTTAATGAAAGTATTGATTGTTTCTATGATTTGTTCTTTGACTAACTTATTCTTTAGGATTAGAATATTTATTTTCTAATTAATTTTTAATCCATCTTTCCACTGTCCTTTGTTGAATGTAATTTTAATTGCATTATGATGTGAAAAGAATACACTCAATACTTCTGCCTTTCTACATTTAATTTTGAGGTTTTATGGCCTAATGGATGGTCAGTTTTTGTGTCAGTGCCCTGTGCTACTGACAAAAACGTATATTCCTTTCTGTTCTCCTTCAGTTTTTTTTTCCAAATGTCTGTCGTATCTAACTTTTCAAATATTCTATTCACCTCCTTACTTTCTTTCTTGTTTATTTTTTGTTTCGATATATTGAGTTCTGAGAGGACACTTGAAGTCCCTTACTAGTATAGTTTTGTTATTTCTTCCTTTAACTCACCTAACTTACCCTTTGAGAATCTGGATGCTTTACCACATGGTGCTTGTATGTTTAGTATTGATATTGCCTCATTGCCTATGGTAACTTTTAGCAAGATATAATTTCCTTAATTATCTCTTTTAATTAGATCCTATTTTGCTTTTGTTTTGTCTGAGATCAGGATTCCTACCCCTGTTTTTTTTTGGGGGGGGTTGTTGTTTTCTTGCTTCAGCTGAAGCATAATAAATTCTTCTCCAGCACCTTACCTTTACTCTTTGGGTCTCTCTGCTTCAATGTGCTTCTTGTAAACAACATATTGCAGGGCTCTGGTTTTTTTTGTATCTACTCTGGTATTTGCTTTGGTTTTACGGGGAAGTTTATCTTATTCACATTCACAGTTATAATTACTAGCTCTGCGTTTCAATTTATCCTGTTTTTTTCCTCCTGTTTGTCATCTCTCTCCTTTCATCTTTTCCCTCTTTGACATTGTTTTGCTTCTCTTTACTGCCACCCCATCTCCCCTTTCTTCTATCAGTCCCCCTTAAACTACTTTTGTTCACCTCTGCATGTGAAATAAGTTACCCAATTCTACCTCTCCTTTCCTTCCCCTCCCAGTGCACTCCTCTTTCCCATCACTTAATTATTTTTATGTCATCCCCTCATTGCCTGTTTGCCCAGGGATATGCTTAACCACTTCGTAGTTTTGGAAGCAGGAGTCTGCTTGCCCTGGCTATGCTGAGGCACATGGCAGTGGGAAGGGGCCATGCTGGGGGTGGGGGAGGGGGTTCAGGCAGGTGAAGGTTTACTGTTTGCTTAGGGCTATGCTGAAACATGTGGTGGTTCTAAGAGCTGGAGTCTACTCATTCTCCTTGCTATGCTGAGGCATGTGTGCATCCCGGTATTGATATTTGCCTACTCTTTCACTCCACTCTGGGACTCAGGATCTCCCTTTGGTTTGCTGAGGTGTGGTTTGCTGCTTACTTGCTGAGAAGCTTCCTTTCCCGGCCTATGCTCCCCTTTTACCCAAGTGAGACACATTTTTCCAGCTGATCTTCCCCGTTTCTTGGGCTAAAAGATTGGTGCACTGCATTTTTTGCTGGTTCTGCTGTTCCAGGATTTGTTTTGGTGCTATATTATGGTTGTTTAGAGGTGAATATGGGAGTGTTATGTCGATTTACTGCTTACTCTTACATCTTGGGTCATGTCTATAAGGTTTCAAGTTAAAAATATAAGTGAAAAATGCATTACTCCCATTACAAAAAGAATGATCTCAAGTTTCACTTCCCTTTATAATATTTTATTTTTTAATTCAATTTTTAATTTCAGTTCCAAATTTTCTCCTTCTATCCAACCCTCTCTCAGTCACTGAGAAGGGAAGAAATATGATAATTCTTATAAAGCCATGCGAAACAAATTTCTGCATTAGCCATGTTCCCCAAAAAGCAACACAAATGAACAAAAGAAAGCCAATATTCTTCAAACTGCGTTCTGAATCCTTCAGTTCTCTGTCTAAGTGGGTAGCCTTTTATGTTATAAGTCCTCTGGAGTTGTAGTGTATCTTTGTATTGATCAGAGTTACTAAATCTTTTCACATTAAATTATCTTTAAAATATTAGTCTTCCTATATGGATTGTTCTCCTGGTTCTGCTCATTTTATTTTGTATCAGTTCATATAGGGGTTCTTTATTTTTTTAAATCATCCCCTTCATTATTTCTAACAGCAAAACAGTATTCCATCACAATCATATACCACAACTTGTTCAGCCATTACCCATTTGATGAGCATTCCTTCTCTTTCCACTTTTTTGCCACCACAAAAAGAGCTGGTATAAATATTTTGTGCATATGGGTTATTTTGCTTTCTTCTTGATCTCCTTAGAAGATAGATCTACTAGTAGTATTTTAGGTTATACATAGTTTAATAGCCTTATGAAAACAGACAACTTCTCTTTTCATTGAGGCTGCATGATGCATAAATATATTTTGTAAAGTATTAGCAATTTCATAGAGTATGAGAAGCTAATAAACAAAGACTAAAGTGATTGCCACACTGCCAGGTGAAGATGACTCAGAAGCGAAGGTAAATCACCTCTATAATCAGTATGGATCTGAATTGGAACATATAACTGATGAAATGTTGGAAAACAGATAGACTGTATATATGTTGAAAAAATGGCCTGTATTTGGATCTGTATTTCTACATTTGTAAGCTGTGTGATCATGCGAAAATCAGTTAACATCTCTGAGCTAAAATTATTTTGTTCATAACATGGTGATAATAATTTATACTCTTTATTTTATGAGATTATTTCAAAGAAGAAGTTTTGTAAACCTTCAAAAACTGAAAAATGTGAATTATCATCACTTTTCATTCATTGTTACTGTAACTCCATAATTTTTATGCCCAGTTATGAATCAGATTGTTAGCCCACATATTCTTGTCCAGAGATTAATTTATATTAGGTAACATGGGAAAGACATAATGACCACTGCTTTTTCAGTCATGAAGTTTAAGTTTTGACTATGGCACCTGACTCATTTATGACTTGAACAAAGGACAATCTTTCTCAGCCACAATTTCCTTATCTACAAAGTGGAAATTATAGCTTTAGTGAACTCATTCCTTAGGTAGAATTATGGGATTTGGAATCAGGAAATGTGTTGTGTGACTCATGTTACTCATTAATAATATGAGAAGGTGATATTACATAATCTATTTAAAGCCCCTTTCCAGCTCTAAGAACTAAGCACTCACTTTTATTATTTTTGATCATTATCATTGTTTTATTTTAAATTCATTCATGTGATTTGTTGACAAAATCAAATAGGAAAGATATTAGTAACCACAAATTTCAATATAAAAGAAAGAATTTAATATTAGCATTTTTATACGTATACCTTAAGTATTACCAGAAGTCTGGCCAACTTGTGATGCTTTGGTTTCTTTTTTTGTTTATCTTTTTTGTAACTGTTACAAATACCATTTGCCAAAATGTGAGGGAAGATAAATAAATGTAAATAAACAAATAATAGACAGATAAAATATGTTGAACACAGATATACCTATCAATATTAGTATCCATCTATTTCTATGTCTAATTATATATTATATATATACATATATGGATAGATGGATATATTATTGCTTGATAGTACCTATACTCACAAAATAATTGGTCTTTAAGAAGATGTGGAATAGTAGAGGGGGTTACAGAAGAATAATGGACTCATTGTTTTAATTTATCCAATTCAGCTATATTTATGTACAGGTATGACCTTAGCCTGTGTCTTCCCAAAGGCCAAAAAAAATCAATTGAATTTGTTGAGGGCAATAGATTATCTTGTCTTTGACCATCAAATGGTCTTTCTTTTTCACAATTTTATTTCATGGTGTGTTACACAGACCAGGTTATTTTAAGCCTGTGGATGATGTATATACAAATAGGGAGGTTCTATAGTGGAAAGAACATAGGACTTGAAGACAAAACAACAGCTCTGATACTTCCTAATTGAGTTTCTCTAATAAAACATTTCCTTTCTCTGTGCCTCATCTATGAAATGGGTATTATGTTGAACTATCTCATAGTTTTATTATGAGGAACATATTTTGCTAAGTCTAGCAGAGGCAGTAGGACATAATTAATAGGGAGCTTTCTTTCCTCAAATTCAGGAGAACTTAGGTTCAAGTATTGCCTTTGATACATGTAGGATGTGAGAACTTGGGCAACTTATTTAAGTTTTTAAACACAGACAATTCCTTCAGGCTTTAAGTTGTGGAATAGGGGCTCAATTTCCTCTGGAAGAGAAAATTCCCTTTCTGGGAGTTCCCTAAACCAAGAAAATTGTTGACGTGAATGTAAAAGAAAATGATTATAAGATAATAAATAATAAAGGTTGTTAATGCTTTGATCTGGAAAAGGACTTTATAGATTATCCAATCCTGCCATCTCATCATAAATGAGTAAAATAAGGCAGACAACAGTGAAATGATCATACAGTAAGTTAATGGCAAAACCTGGCTTCAAACCAAGATATCTTGTTTCCAAATCCAATACCCTTTACCAAAATCATAACAAGTATATGTTATGCATAGAACCTAGAGATTCCTCCCAATTTTAATTATGGGTCCCCCAGACTAAGGCACTTTGTGAGGTCAAGGTACTTTGTGAGTCTGCATACTCTCAAAAACCATAGCTTATGAGTGCCCACCAATGTGTTTACTTTTACTTCTCATCTACAAGGCACAATTTATGCAAACCAAAGGCCTTTGATGCAATAGTATATTTAAACAGCAGAAAACAAGCATTTTCCCCCAAATATCTGAGGCACATATGCATGTATCATCAGTGGGACAAATGGAGACACATAGTGATCATGAAGTAGACATAAAAGGATCTGGAGTCAGGGCATACACTTGAAGAAATAATTCAGCTCTCTTATTCTTGAGGACAGCCAATGTCTTCTGATGAGGTTATCATGCTGTTTTGACTGGATCTACTCCCAGTTAAATTTACCTGGTGTGTAGTCTCTGTCCAATTTGTAATCTAAGCAGTGCTGTTTTTCTCTTTATCAGCCTCAGAGTTGTCTGAGTTGCTCAAAGCTTTAATGACTTGCCAAAGGTCTCACATTTCATATGTATCAGAAGCAAGACTTGAACCCAAGTTTTCCTGACTGTGAGAAAATTCCCTATTCATTATTCCCTCCTGCCTCTTCTACACTGAACAAAACATTTTCCTCATAATAACCCTATAATTCACAGTTCTACCATTATCCCTATTTTATAGATAAGAAAACTGAAGCACAAAAAGGGGACATTTATTGGTACATGATCCCATTCAGGAAGTCACAGAACTAGAATTCAAAATTTGCTTCCTATTGGTCCATGCCTGCCTACTACTCAGCGTTTTTTCCAGTGTTTACATAGACAGTATTGTTCACTACTGCTGGCCATAAGTGTGTGGGGTTTCTCTCTGCTTCTATCTTGTTACTTCAGCTGGACTCCTTAGCTGTAATGTTGCCTGTTACTGACAGGAGAATGAATGGGTTTTATCATTATTCTTTGAGGTAAAAATATAAACGTGGTTTTTTTTCTCCCATAAGTCTTTTAGAAAGTCAAAAGCCAGGGCACCTATGTGATGCAGTGAATAGAGCACCGGCCCTGGAGAAGTGAGGACCTGAGTTCAAATCCGGCCTCAGACGCTTGACACACTTACTAGCTGTGTGACCTTGGGTAAGTCACTTAACCCCAATTGCCCTGCTTTCCCCCCTCCAAAAAAATGTCAAAAGCCCTAGTGTACTTAGTCACTGGACTTTAAAGAAAGAAAAATAAAATACATCTCATTTTTTTTCTCTCCATAAGGCCAGATTTATCTGTTTCTCAAAGCCTTGCTAGGTTTTATGGCATAGGCAAATGGCTCTATGTGCAAAACAAAACAAAACAAAAAAAAACCTCTAGGTGTTAATGTAGATAGAACATTGGATCTGGCATTAAAAATGCCTGAATTACAATCTTACCTCAGACATTTATTAGCTGTCTCACCCTGGACAAATCACTTAACTGCTGGCTGTCTCAGTTTCCTCAACTGTCAAATGGTGAAAATGATAGCACCTATCTCTCAGGGTTGTTGTGATGATAAAATAAGATTATATTTGTAAATGACTTAACACACTATGTGGAACATAGTACGCACTTAATGAAAATGTTTGTTCCTTTCCTCCCTTCTTTCCTTTCTTCCTTGCTCTCATCACCTTCCTTATTCCCTCCCTACTTCCTTCCTCGCTTTCTTTCTTTCCTTCCTTCGTTCCTTTATTCCTTCCTTCCTTTCTCCCTCTCTATGTCAATGTCAGCTGTGATATTTCCAAGGAGAAAGACCTAAAATAAAATTCCTAAACTCTGTATAGGTAGGAGAAAGCATAAATAATCAAGTTCCAAAAAAGATAGGCTGGTAAAATTAAAGACCTAGGCTGGATAACTCAACAAAAAGCAAAATTAGAGAAAGTTGTTTCAAAGACAAAGAGAGAGACAATATGGCGTGAAAACAGGCACAGAGAACAAATAATCTGGGTCAAAACTAAGACTACAAGAGGCAGTAACCAGATATAGTGGGACTAGATAACTGTGAAGAATTAGATAATGGTGGTCAGAAGCCTCCACAAAATGACTCAGTAATAGCTATAAGAAGGGAGAAACACAGAGCTAGTAGCTTTTCCATATTGGGAACAAAATTCCTGGTGGATAAGGCCACACCAGAGACCAATTACATATCAGATGGTTACTTGGAGAGCACAGAATTAGAGTAAATGGAGTTATATGGACATTTAGCTCAGGCTATAGTAGTTTGATAAATTACCCTTCTAGACTCCAGGGATATTTTAGCCTAAAGAACCAGGCCAGTCATCTAAAACATTCTCTCCTCCAGAGAAACAATGACAAATTCTATACTATTCAACTCTTCTTTTTTCAATATTCTTTGTCAATTATGAAAAATGCCTGCTTTATCAGACAACCTCATTTAACATTTCCATCACCTTGGGCAGGGGCCTCTGAAGCAGAGCACTGCCAAATGACATTCTCATGCAGACCTTCCAAATCGTTCTCCCATACAATTTAGAATTTTAGGGCTGGTTAACTTTTCAAGTTTTTCTTTCCTAAATTCTGCTAACTGTAAAATCCCTCTTTCTATTGCCAGCATAATAACAATTCACAGTATATAGTTGTTTAAGTCTCAATTGATCAATATGCAATATTTAATAAACATTTTGTTATGTACCTACTATGAGCCAGGCGTCGTGATAAGTACTGGGGCTAAAATTAATGAAAACAGTCTTTGCTCTTGAGGAACTCAAAATGTAATAGAAAGAAACAACCTAGAAAATGACTCAGGAAAGTGTGTGTCCTGGGGGTGGGTGGGGGTGGGGGCTGTGGTTACCACAAGGCATCCCACATGTCCATCTTGTTTGGAGTTTAAACCAGGCAGAGCATCAAATGCAAAAGCTTATAGTCCAGTTTCTGCCCTCTATAAAGAAGGGCATTTGAAAGAGTTTGGTACTCCACAAACCAGCCCTCCAATCAGAAAGAAGAAGAGTTGGTGTTAGTCAAGGCTTCAGTGAGTTGCATGTTGATGAGATTAGAAGTGATGAGCTTATCCGGAGCTTATTGAATTACAAGTATAAATAATTTTGAACATTCATACCCAATCATTTTCTACCACATTTCATCCTTCATGGCAGTGATAAGTAGATAAGCCTAAAAGCCCTAAGAATAGAAGCACCAACTCCCTACTCCCACCGCCAGCCCCCATCTTCTCTGCTTCCAGCATAGCTAACCCTCCATTGTTTAAGGGAAATAGCCCTTATAATTCTAGGACCTGATAACTGATTCTTCAGGTGTCATATCCTCAGTCTCTCCTGCAACCAAAGTTACAGAAGATCTAGAAGATAAATTTCTTACCACTAAAATCCTTAGCACCTTAACACCTTCAGTTTCAGAAACTGATATGATGGTTATCAAAGGAAAGACAGTAAATAAGATGCAATTCCATTTGCTTAACCCCTACATTCTAAAGACCATGGAAGCTTTCAACTTTACTTGCCACCAAAACTTCTATTGGTTTTTCTCCCTCATTGGAATACGTCTTTTGAAAGCAGGACTGTCTTACTTTTGTATTCAATATTTCTAGTGTTGGGCAAGTAGATGGTCCTCGTTCCTTCTCTTCCTCCCTTACTTTCTCCCTTCCTCCTTCCTTTCCTTGATGTTACTTAGATCCGCCCAGGTATTTTAGCTTCCCTCTCTTCCACAGTTTTCTCTCACTCAGATATATAATGATGTGATTAATAGAGCAATGAGAATGAGACTTTCAGTATCATTTACCATTTCTGGTAGCCCTTCTCTATACTCTACTTCAGTGTGTCAATTCATTCTGCACGAGTTTATTAAATGTCTATGATATGCCAAGCAGTCTGATTGGCTCAGAGAATACAGAGGAAAACATAAAATAAAATGTTTCCACCTTCTAGGAGCTTATTATAATTTATTGGAAGAAGAGCCATGCATAAATGTAACTAAATATGTGCAAAATAATTGGTGGGAAGGACATTAAGAATGACTGAGAAATAGGTGGGATCAGAAAAGGCCTGACGTAGGAGGTGAGAAAAGCTAGGAATTCTCAAAAATAGATGTAAGGAGGGAATTAATACTCTTCATGAGAGACAGTCTTTGGAGAGACATGAAAATAAGTAATAGAAGCTCTTAAAGAGCAGTAGAAAATAGGACAATTTACTAAGATACAGATTTTTTTAAGGTAAAGTAATAATTTGGTTGTAATATTCTGGACACAAGCTATGAAGGACTTTAAATGACAAAGGAGTTTATTAATTATCCCAGATGTGATAGGGAACTAGTGGGGCTTTAAAAAAAAAGGATTGATACAGTCAGACTTGTGCATTAGGAATATAACTTTGTCAGCAGAGTGGAGGATGTATTAGAGAGGAGAGTAACTTGAGGTAGGGCACTCAAATAGGAAGCTATTGCAATAGTCCAGTGAAGTGTTTATGAGAAATGACCTGAACTAGAGTTGTAACCTGTATAAGTAGATAAAAAGGCACAGAAATTCTCTGTAGTTGCAGAGAATAGCACAGTACTCCAGATTGTGTCTGATTAAGACAGAGTATGTAGTAATTATCACTTCCTTATTCCTGGAACTTAAGCATCACAATATCTGCCCAAATAACATTTAGTTTTTCTGAATTTTATACCATATTTTGGTCTAATATTGAGCTTGAATTTCACACGTATTGCCAGAACTTTTTTCAGATGAACTGCTATCCACCTATATGGTTGCTAATTTTGTATTACAAAGATGATCCATAGGAAATAAAGAATTGGGCACTGTATCTATGCTTTTTAGCTTTCATCCCATTAAATTTAGCCCAGATTATCTCTTTTGTGAATATCTTTTTTGGGACCCGACATCCAGTGCATTAGCTAGCTATCTCACTTTCATGGGCTCTGGAAATCCAATATAGACATAATATATTGCTTTATCTAAATCGTTGATGAAAACGTCAGACAGCACAAGAATACTCCAGGGGAACATTATACACAAATTCCCTTGGGATTATACTGGCCAGTTCCTTCTGGAGTTATAAAAGATCTCTACTGACCATTCTGAATTTGGGCATTTAACTAGATTTGAATATATTTAAGTGTACAGTCTTCTAGTCCAGAGATGCATCCCATGGGCCACCTTCAACCCAAAACATTCCTGAGTGTAGCTTGAACCAGATCAAAATGTAATTCATATATGATTTGAATGTGTTGACTTAGTAATTAAAAACAAATATATAAACACATGTGATTTTCGAAGTCAGTATATGGCCTATGATCCTTATGTATGGTTTAGTGGTTCCCATTTCTACTTGAGTTTGACAGTATTATTCTAGTTCCCATATCTTTACTTTTTCATGAAAATAACACTACATACTCTGTAAACGGTTCTGTTAAAAAAACTAGATAAACAATGTTTACGACAATCCTCTTTTCTACAAGTTTAACAACCTTTTCAAAAAAGGAAATAGGTTTGATTTCTGATCTCTATTATTAGAGGGAATTCCTATATTGTGATTTCCTTGTGCAGATATAATCACAGATCCTTAACATCATACACTTCCTCATAATCTTATGTAGTACATTTTTGAGTTTGTTTCTGTGTGTGTCTGTGTGTGTCTCTGTGTGTGTGCGTGTGTGTGTGTGTGTGTCTTATCCTCTTCTTATTCTGTAAATTCTATGGTGGCAGACACCACATCTAATACAACCATTGAATGTTAGGCCATGTCATGATTAATGTGGGAATGTTGACAGTAGCAAGAGGTTATATTCTTACCTTGGGAACCATTCCATGGCCTAACATAATTCCCTACATATAGTAAGCACTTAAAGTTTGTTTAATTGAATTAAGTCCTAAAATAACTCTATGTCTAGTGCAGTAGGTTTGTGAAGTGTAAATCCAAAAAGGGATAAATGTGTTAATACTCACAAGTTTTTAAAGACTATTAACTTTTCCTTTATGAATATATATCTTTTATTACCTGTAGTAGCTTTTTGGGAACAAACTTATATTCTCAAATAATTTAATTTTTATAGGTCATTCCATTTCCTAAATGATTAGTTGTGTCCACAATTACATCACTGTTTAGTGCAACAATTAAATAAACAAAAATAAGCCACCCTGACAACCTTTAAAATGGTACTAATAATTTAAAATTTGTATCACTTTCTAATCAGTGGTTAGAGGGAAATTTTTTTCTTCATGGCAAAATATGAATCTCTTAATTTTCTTCTAAAAGAAAATTATTTCATTGACCTACAAATTTAAATCAAGTTCTATTAGGGGAAAGGTGGAGTAAATATCACTATTATTTGGTGTAAAGTCATTATTTTTTTATTTAATGCATGCACACCTAAATAGGAAGCCAGAATTGAAATTGTAGAAGAAAAGAGAAAATCAAATATTGTATTAAAAATAAAAAGTGAATAAAATTAAATCTTGTTTTCCAATGACAAGAATGAAAACATTCAAAATTATGGGAATTTTCCAGACAGATCTCTAAGGGACCTACAGGGAAGTAAGGGGACTGTTTTTAATCCCCAACATGTCAGACTAGAATTGGAGAACTGGTGCTCTGGTACAGGATTCATAATGATCTTTTCTGTCCTGCTCACCCACTCACACCATTTCCTACACTCCCAATGGCCAAGGTGATTTAGGGAACGGAGAAACAGATCAGTATGGTTCCCGAGGTAAGAATATAACCTCTTGCTACTGTCAACATGCCCACATTAATCATGACATCTTTCCAATACACAGCTTGATGAAACAAGTGACAAATGTGGTAGTACATTGTATCTTGAACCAATATACCAGGGACTCTTAAATTTAGCACTTCATATTTTTATCTCATCTTGAAGGAAGGCTAAGACAGAACAAGAAGAATTAGACATAATTAATTCACTAGACCATGGCAGAATACAGGAAATGTTCTAACATCATGTAAAATAATAGGAGTATTAAAGCAATTCACTATCAAAGAAAAATATTATGACTTTAGCTATTTCAGATTTAAAAAAAAAAGTTACTTTAAAAAATATATGGAATCCATCACGTGTAGCATTGAAAATTCTATAGATTGGGTGGGGCAGAGCCAAGATGGTGGCTGGAAAGTAGGGACTTGCATGAGCTCCCACCCAGGTCCCTACAAACACCTATAGAAAATGGCTTTGAACAAATTCTAGAACTGCAGTACACATGAAATAGAAGAGGGAAGCAGGGCTCCAGCCCAGGATAGCCTGGATGGTCATGGGGCAAGGTCTATCACTCGGACCTGGGAACATAGCAGAGCAGAGCCCAGTGTGGGCCGCGTGGACCAACCAGACGGAGAAACAGGCAGAAGGGGACCTAGTTCCCTGAATCAGTGGACTGTGGCAGTTAACCAGACTTCTCAACCCACAAACACGAAAGACAACAGAGAAGGTTGGTGGGAAAAGCTGCGGGGACAGAGTGAAAGGAGTTTGTAGTTTTGGCCACGACCCCTGGGGAAGCGGAGGAGGTGCAGCTATAGAACTACAGCTGCAGTTGCTTCCTGCCCCAGGCCCACCTGGTGGGAGGAATTAAGTGGCAGATCCAAGCAGGCGTTCAGAGCCAGCTCAGATCTGAGTTGCAGTCCAGGTTGGCGGTTCTTGGGGGAGGAGTATGTATTATGAAGGCAGAATTTATGATTTCAAAGAGAATCGTACATATGTCTGAAAGGTTTGGAACCACAGGATATAAGGAATTCTCTAGGTAGAAGGCAGAAGAATTAAAGCATGTATTTAAACTCCAAAGTAACAGACCCACGAACCAGCATCCCCATTTTGATATTTTGATCAAAAGCTTCCAGGCCCAATAAGTCTGCCTCAGAAGAGTAACCAGGAGGCCACAGAGAAGCATGATGGTATAAAGCAAAATCATATACTTGCTTCCCCTCTACAGTAAGAAGATTACCCACTGCCCTCAAGTCCTTGCTCAGCACTCCTCAGTCCACACGTGGGTCAGCTCTGCTACCGGAAGCTCCTGCTTCAGCTTTGGCTGTAGCTGTCTCTGGCTCCAACGGAAAAGGATCTTCAAGCCAGCTTCTCTCCTCTTATAGAGTTTGTGACATCATCAAGCATTGCCTGAATGACCAGAGCCCAGGCTCTGGTGATTGGTTCTTGAGTTGGCCCCTCCACTTAGGACCCTGGGAGGCTCACATCCACATAGATTAAGTTAACACCCAATAGGGCATGGCTCTGAAGTTAACACCTCCCCTTAGCCAGCCCCATGAATCGTCACAAAGAGGCAGACTTAAACCCATGTGGTCTAAAAGCCTCTGCTGTTCTAGACATGTAAACTAGGCCCTCCCTGGAGTTAGCCCTACCTTGGGCCCCACCTTAGTTGCTGATCCACACCCACTAAGGTTTTACACCTAATAGGGCTCTGGGCCTGGGGCCCAGCACCTAGTAAGGCTTAATGAGATAAACTGAGTTACTCAAAGAAAACAAAGGCCATTTTGCTTACCAACACAGAGTAACACTGGTGTGGCAGAGCTTGCTGTGTAGAAATATCTCTGAAAACAACAGCACAGCCCCTCAAGCTTGGGACAAATTCCTCTATACGCTACAAGCAGTCATACCCCTACAAAACAACTCAAGGGTCAAGTAAGTTGGCTGGGAACATGGCCCAGCAGCGAAAACAGACTCAGATTCAGACTCAGACTTTGAAATCTTTCTTTGGTGACAAAGAAGACCAAATACACATCCAGAAGAAGTCAACAAAGTCAAAGAGCCTGCAATCAAAATCCTCCAAGAAAAAACATGAACTGGTCTCAGGCCATGGAAGAGCTCAAAAAGGATCTAGAAAAGCAAGTTAGAGAAGTAGAGGAAAAATTGGGAAGAGAAATGAGAGTGATGTGAGAAAACCATGAAAAACAAGTCAAGGACTAGCTAAAGGAAACCCAAAAAATACTGAAGAAAACAACACCTTAAAATAGACTAACTCAAATGGCAAAAGATGTCCAAAAAGCCAATGAGGAGAAGAATGCCTTGAAAGGCACAATCTGCCAAATGGAAAAGGAGGTCTAAAAGACCACTGGAGAAAATACTACCTTGAAAATTAGATTGGGGCAAGTGGAAGCTAGTGACTTGATGAGAAATCAAGATATTATAAAACAGAACCAAAGGAATCAAAAAATGGAAGACAATGTGAAGTATCTCATTGGAAAAACCAGTTACCTGGAAAACAGATCCAGGAGAGATAATTTAAAAATTATTGGAATAAATGAAAGCCATGGTCAAAAAAAGAGCCTACACATCATTTTTCAAGAAATTATGAAGAAGAAGTGTCCTGATATTCTGGAGCCAGAGGGTAAAATAGAAATTGAAAGAATCCACCAATTGCCTCCTCACAAAGATCCCAAAAAGAAAACACTTAGGAATATTGTTGCCAAATTCCAGAATTTCCAGATCAAGGAGAAAATACTGCAAGCAGCCAGAAAGAAACAATTTGAGTATTGTGGAAACACAATCAGGCTAACACAAGATCTAGCAGCTTCTACATTAAGGGATTGAAGGGCTTGGAATATGATATTCTGGAGGTCAATGGAGCTAGGATTAAAACTAAGAATGCCCTCCCCAGCAAAGCTGAGTATCATGTTCCAGGGCAAAATATGGATTTTCAATAAAATAGAGGACTTTCAAGCATTCTCGTGAAAAGACCAGAGCTGAATAGAAAATTTGACTTTCAAACACAAGAATCAAGACAAGCATGAAAAGAAGTATTGCTTAAAAGGTACCAATCACTACCAAGAAACAAAGGGGGTGAAAATGCTAGAGACCTCCACAGCTCAGCCACCATAAGCTTCTTAAAGTTGTATGTCAACTAATTCCACATTTTCCCAAATACTAAATTATAACTCACCAAAAGTTTGACTAGTCTAACTGTAGTACAGTAGAATTGAAGGCAATGATGTTTAGATACGTGCTTTTGTCCCATAGGACATGCATACAGCTTCTAATGATCATCGCTGGTTCAAAGCCTCATTTAAGCCTCTCTACATTGAGTTCCTTACTTACAGTTTTATGGTCATCTTTTGTATCCAATCTGTCTCCTGCCATGCTTGTTATTAATAATCATGTTACAATATTTCCAAAAAAAAGAAAATTCTGTAGATTGTTTTCCCTGGGAATTTCTTCATCAGAATCTGTTTATTAGTTTTCCCCTTATATTTAGTAAACTTTCTAACTTCATCTAAGAGCTTTATTTAAAAAAAAACATACATTTGATAGTGAATAAAGGAAAATTAGCAATTACATCAAGGATTAAAACATATAGGATTTTATGGAATTTTCAGATTTTTTTCATAAAAATAGATTTGTAGAAAATTTGTACTTAACTGTTGATTTTAGCGCTCTGAAGTTTGAGAGTTCGAGGACTATAACCAAAATAGACTGAAAAAGAATAAAAGATATAGGAAAGTATATCATAGGCAATGTTGAGTTACTTCTTGGAAAATATCCTTAGATTATCCAAAGAAATCAAAGATCTACTGGTAATCAATGCATAGGATAATCTAAGTCAAATTGAAAAAAAAAACATATGTATATATATATAAATGGTTTTGCTCCTCAATTCTTTCCTAGGCCATCACCCCTGCACTGTGCTACGCTCTACTCCTTTCCCCATTTTAACTCCTTTGTGAACCATTTCAACTCTATCTACACTATCTTATTCTCTTGAATTCTCTTCTAATCTATCCTATTGATAATCTTGCCCAGCCAACCCTCAGCCTTGGCTTACTCTCACCATCTGATGCCTTAACTCCCACTGATATGCTGCTGAATGAAATTGGAGAAAATCACAAAACTTCTCAATGAGTCCACTGCAAATGTATGTTACATACTCTCAACTGAATCCTCACTGAAGCAAGGTAATCCTTTTACACTTCCCTAGTTGATTGACTATCTTCCTTATCACAGCACCTCTTCCAAAACTTCTCAATATTCTTCAAAATTTTCTTGGCTCCCTCTTGGTAGAGAATATTACCTCATATTTCACTGAAAAAAATTACAGGTATTTACCCAGAGCTCCCTCTTTTCTCCTCCTCCTAATTTCATATTACGTAGATGCCTTCTGTCATTTTCTTCTCCCCCAGCATTGTCTCATGTGAGCCGATGTGCCCCTTCTTGCCAAAGCAAACCATTTTTACATGCACAAGTAACGTTGACTTTTTTACCAGATTGCCCACTCTATCATCATTAATGTCTCAATAAATAATCTCCCATCTCTGTTTATTTGCTTCTTCCTTGTTGCCTACAAATATCCCCATGTTTCTCCTCTGCTTTGAAAACCTAAACTAAACAAAACGTTACCTAATCTGCACACACCACTTGACTGCCTTTCTATATTGCTCTGTCCTTTTGTGACTAAACGCTTTGAGAAAGCAAACAACACTGTGCCTCAACTAGCTTTCTTCTCATTTTCTTCATGACTCTGAACTCTCATTTCCAGATTCATTCAACTGAAACTACTTTCCTCAAATATACTGATAATTTATTTTTGCCAAATCTAATGGCCTTATCTAAATTCTTATTCACCTTGACTACCTGTGCAGCCTTTGACACTGTAAAGCATCCTCTCTCCTTGATACTTTCTTATTTCTAGGGCTCTCTCTTTTTTTTCCTCCTGTTTTTCCAGCTGGTCCTTCTCAATTTCCTTTGATGGATCTTGCCTTAGTTTTTATCTACTAAGATTAGGTGGGGCGGAGCCAAGATAGTGGCTAGAAAGCAGGGACTTCCCCAGGGCTCTCTGCCAGGACCCTCCAAACACTGATAAAAAATGGCTCTGAACAAATTGTAGAACTGCACAACCCAAAGAATAGCAGAAGGAAGCAGGGCTCCAGCCCAGGATAGCCTGGATGGTCATGGAGTAAGGCCTATTTCATGGAGCTGGGACTGGAGCAGAGCAGATCACAGCTTAGGCTGTGCCCAGACCAAACAGACCTGGGAGCCAGGCAGAACAGACCCTAGCACTCTGAATCAGTGAGCTGTGGCAGTTACCAAACTTCTCAACCCACAAACACCAAAGACAACAGAGAAGGTTAGTGCAAAATACTGCAGGGGACAGAGTGAAAGGAGTTCGCAGTTCAGCCACCGCCCTAGGGGCAGAGGAGGAGGTGCAGCTACAGAACTATAGCTGCAGTTGCTTCCAGCGCATGGCCCACCTGGTGAGAGGAATTAAGTGGTGGATCAGAGCAGGAGTGTAGAGCCTGCTTAGATCTGAATCCAGTCCGGGTTGGTTCTAGGGAGAGAAGGAGCACTGCTGTGACAGAGCTTGCTGTGTAGAAATAGCTCTGAAAACAACAGCACAGCCTGTCAAGCTTAGGACAAAGTACTCTCTACTCTACCCCCACGAAAACTCAAGGGTCAAGTAGCTGGCTGGGAACAGGGCCAGGCAGCGAAAACAGACTCAGATTCAGACTCAGACTTTGAAATCTTTCTTTGGTGACAAAAGTCCAAAACATACAGCCACAAGAAGTCAACAATGTCAAAGAGCCTGCAATCAAAAGCCTCCAAGAAAAACATGAACTGGTCTCAGGCCATGGAAGAGCTCAAAAAAGATTTGAAAAGGCAAGTAAGAGAAGTGGAGGAAAAATTGGAAAAAGAAATGAGAGGGATGTGAGAAAACCATGAAAAACAAGTCAATGAGTTGCTAAAGGAGACCCAAAAAATACTGAAGAAAACAACACTGTAAAAAATAGACTAAGTCAGATGGCAAAAGAGTTCCAATATGCCAATGAGGAGAAGAATGCCTTGAAAAGCAGAATTAGCCAAATGGAAAAGGAGGTCAAAAAGATCACTGAAGAAAATACTATCTTAAAAATTATATTGGAGCAAGTGGGAGCTAGTGACTTGATGAGAAATCAAGATATTATAAAACAGAACCAAAGGAATCCAAAAATGGAAGACAATGTGAAGTATCTCATTGGAAAAACCAGTGACCTGGAAAACAGATCCAGGAGAGATAATTTAAAAATTATTGGACTATATGAAAGCCATGTTCAAAAAAGAACCTAGATATCATCTTTCAAGAAATTATCAAGGAGAAGTGTCCTGATATTCTAGAGCCAGAGGGTAAAATAGAAATTGAAAGAATCCACCGATCACCTCCTGAAAAAGATCCCAAAAAGAAAACTCCTAGGAATACTGTCACCTAATTCCAGAGCTCCCAGATCAAGGAGAAAATATTGCAAGCAGCCAGAAAGAAATAATTTGAGTACTGTGGAAACACAAACAGAATAATACAAGATCTAGCAGCTTCTACATAAGGGATCAAAAGGCTTGGAATATGATATTCTGGAAGTCAATGGAGCTAGGATTAAAACCAAGAACCACCTACCCAGCAAGCTCCAAGCAAAATATGGACCTTCAATAAAATAGAGGACTTTCAAGCTTTCTCAGTGAAAAGACCAGAACTGAATAGAAAATTTGACTTTCAAACACAAGAATCAAGAGAAGCAGGAAAAGGCAAACAAGAAAGAGAAATCATAAGGGATTTACTAAAGTTGAACTGTTTTGTTTGCATTCCTACATGGAAACATGGTGTGTATAATTCATGAGACCTCAATATTAGGGTAGCTGAAGGCAATGTACAAACACACGTGCGCGCGTGCGCGCACGCGCACACACACACACACACACACACACACACACACACACATATATATGTAACTGAACTCATTTTTCTCCTCAGTCCTTCCACTCTTCCTAAAATTGTTGTTATTGTCAAGGGTGCCATAATCCTCCTAGTCATCCAGAGTCACAATATAGGTGTCATCATATATTTCTTACTCTCTCCTCCCATCCCATATCCAATGAGTTGCAAAGGCCTGATGATTTTAGCTGTTACATCTCTCCCATATGCTCCCTTATCTCTTCTGACCCTGACACCACCCCACACAGGATCTCACCTCCTCATACCTGAATTATAGCAACAACTCTTTGGTTTATCTACCTGCCTCAAATATCTCCCTACTCCATTCCATCCTCTACTCAGCTAACAAATTAATATTCCTCAAGTACAATTCTAATCCTGTCAGTCCCCAAACCACATTAAATAAATTCCAGTGTCTCCTTTGTACCTGTAGGATTACATATAAAATTATCTGTCTTCTGAAGTCTTTTTGCTTTGGTCCTTTTCTACTTTTCCATTTTTTTGTTCTTTATTCCTTTGTACCTTTCCAAAATTATTCCTCTTCCTTGTATACTATGATCTAGTATTCTAGATCTATCGTGCTTCTTGCTCCTCAAAGATACTCTATTTCCTGACTTGTGCATTTTTACTTGTTGTCCATCATGTCTGCAATGCTCCCCTTCCTTGTCTCTGTTTCATAGTTTCCTGGTTTTCCTTATGGCTAAGATGAAATATCATTTTCTGCAGGAAACCTGAGATTACTTCCAAATAAGCTAGTATATTTCTTTTTCACTATATACATATATCTACAAGGTGTTCCTAAAGTCTGGACACATAGGCAAAAATGCATATTTTCAAGAAATGAAATAGATGAAATATTTATTTAATTTTAATATTAACAAATAACATCTTAAATATGATTTCCATCATTTGTGATGCAAAGGTTGATGCGCTTTGCAAGATTCACATAAACTCGATGCAATAACTCCACATTGCCATCAATTGCCTGTGTGTCCAGACTTTGGGAACACCCTGTATATGAAGATATAGATATCTAAATAGGCAATTATATTTAGAAATATATGATCGTGGATATAGATATAGAGATAAAGTGTGTGCATAGTGTGTGTCTGTGTGATTTCTCCCCTTTTATAGTGTGAGCTCTTTAAGAACCAAGGACAATTTCCAAAATTCTTTGTAATCCCAGTACTTAAAATTCTAACTGGCATAAATTTAGCACTTATATAATGTTCGTTGACTTGACTTAGCTTACCCAGATGATATCAGTTCAAATCCCCAAAAGGATCTATCCCATTTTTATAGAACTCATATCTGTGGGCACTTTTTAAAAGTAATTTTTTCTTTTTCTCCAATTACATACAAAGATAATCTTTAACATTCATTTAAAAACATATTTGAGTTACAAATTTTATTTCTCCCTCCCTCACCTCCCCCCTCCCTGAGAAAGTAGGCAATTTCATATAGGATATACATGTTCAATCATGTAAAACATATTACCATATTAGGCATGTCATAAACGAAGACACAGACCCCAAGGAAAAAAAATATACAAAATGAAAAACAGTGTGTTTCAATCTGTATTCAAACTCCTCTGGAGGTGGATAGCATTTTTCATCATGAGCCCTATGGAATTGTCTTAGATCATTGGGAATAGCTGAGAATAGTTAAGTCATTCACAATTGAGCATCATAGAGTACTACTGTTACTGTGGAAATTGTTCTTCTGGTTCTGCTCACTTCACTTTGCATCAGTTCATTTAAGTCTTGTGCAGACTTCTTTGGTCCCATTTCCATCTAACTTTTATCCCATACCTTCCAACCTTTATTGCTCCACATGAAACAGAATGTTTAAACCCAATACATGTCTGATATGTTCTCTATGATAAGTGGGAATAATTCTTGATGTCATGGAGCTCTTTAAGATAAGAGGAAATGCTCTGGACCACAGGCTGAAATATCAAGTTCTGTCAGCTACTCCCCAGGAAGATTTAGGGGTGACATAAAATGGACTTAAGAATTGTGTTGGTCATTTTACAATATGGAAACTTGTTTAGATGTAGTAAAGATTGAGCTTGAAGGCAGAGTTAGTGTTTTTATTATGTTCCTGGGAGTTGATAAGGGGTGTGAATAATTATTCAATGTTCATACATAAAGAGTGAATTAATGTATAGCAGGGAAAGTTGACAGAAGTGAGTGTGTAAGGAGAGGATTCAGTGACTATCTCTGAAATAGAAAGGGTAAATGAGTAAGTGAAATGAGGAAAGCTAGAACAAGAACAGAGCTTGTAAATCCCAGTTATACACACATTATTGTGTTTAGGAGGCTGGATCCAAATGACAACTCTATCTCCTTACCTCTTTTCCTTATAGTCCCATGTAATAATAGTTAGCAGTGGAGAAAGGATGAGATTTGGTTTTATACAATCCAATTTGAGTTAAATATTAATGTGCTACTGAATTGAGCTAGAGAAGATGATGGAACTCTATGGATTGGGTCAATTATAAATGTATACTTCATAATCCCAACTGGCCATCACTGCAGCAAAGAAATACTTTTATACATCTCTAATACATTTCCATTCTCACTCACTGCAACCACTATTCCCAAGATTTTCATCCTTAATTTCCCTGCTAAACCCTTTCATCTTAGGACCTCATCTCATACTTTACTTAAAAATAAATAAATTGAGTTCCCTCTTTTTCCCTAATTGTATACAGACATCTTGACCCACTACCTGGGTCTTCAGTCTCATCTTCTACAAAGAGGCACTTCTTGTGAAAGTAAACCTTTCTACGGGAATCCTTTATCATATCTGTCTCTATCTAATGGGACATTATTTTGCATATACAAATATTCACATATATTCCTCATCCTTACACAAACAAAAACATCTCACACTCTACTATCATGCTGTCTAGCTGTGGTCCTGTATCTCTCCTTCCTTCTTAGCTAAACTCCCTGAGATAACCATATACAATAGGTGCCTCCATCCCCTTACCCCTTCCCACTAATTTCTAAACCTTCTTCAACTTTGCTTCTGACTTCAGTATTCAACTGAAACTTCCCTCCCCAAGTTAAGCAATGACCTTTTCATTGGCAAATATAATATCCTTTTTGTATTCCTCATATACCCTCTTATTTTAACTCATAGACCTATCACTTTTATACATGCCCTCCTCACCAAATGTCTTGACTATTACAGTGGCTTTCCAGTTAGTCTCCGTTCCTCCTAATGTTTCTCCTATTAGAATGTGTACTCTTTGAGGACAGGAACAATGGTTTTGAGTTTATTTATGCCCCCATGATTAGCAGTCCCTCAAACATAACAACTACTTTATAAATGCTTGTTGACTAATTGTTTGACCAACATTTTGAGCTTTTCCTAGTCTGTTATGGGAAGTTTCTCAAGAAGGCCCAAGATGACCTAGGGTATGGGACATTACTACAAGTGAAAATTTCAAGAGACAGTGGTATTAACACTTACTTAGTTCAATCTAACAGTGTTGAACTGTGAAGTACTCTATAGGGTGTATGATGATCCTCCAGATCAGTACAGCCCAGGCCTCAATATTTGTCTTTTTTCCTACTGCCTCTAGAGAGCTCCCAAATGCTGTAACCTAGCTTTTACACTTAGAAACAACTAATTATTCATTTCCTCTATTTGTCCTAATCCCCTTGGTCCTGAATCTGAATGAATTAAACAAAGAATCCCCCTCCTTCTTAGTCCCTTCATACTGCACCGTGGTCCCTGTTCCTGAGTTCATTATGCCTCCCACTAAAACACTGATTGCTCATCCTGTTCAGCCTTGTATGTATGTCACAGACTTATTTCTGTCCTATTGTCCTTATGGTATCTATGTACCTTTTTATATGGAGGAAACGTGGGATAGAGGATAGAAAGGTGGCATTGGTATCAGTTCTGGGTTTAAATCCTTCCCTAGAAAAGAGGTGTGTGACCTGGCATGACATTTATCCTTTCTCAGGCTGTTTACTCATCTATATGATAGGAAATATTAATGGCACCTTCCTCATAGGGTTGTTGTGAAGATTAAGTGAGTTAATGTATGTAAAGCACTTTACAGGATTTAAAACACATATGTTAGCTCTCTTCAGAGTTGCTGAGAATCTGGATAGGGTTTTATCGCTGAATATTTGCTAAATCCTTTTGTTTAGCCACATTTCTTATCTTCTCTTTCTTTGGTGTTCCATTTTCTCTTATAAAGCAAAGTCTAGCATTCTGGCAGTCTCTCCATTTAATTTAAAAAGAAAAAAGAATGAATGATACTTTAATTGGCCAAAATGTATACCAGTCATAACAGCAACAATGAGAATATGCCAGCAAGTTATAAGTATGACTTCAATTCATAAGAATGTCTCCAGGAAGGGCCAGGTGAATTGTGAAGCTCACCAACACAAATATTAGGATAATATTAGGAAGATAATATGATGTTAGGTAATATTAGGATGATGTTAGATGTTCCTAATATTAGGGTAATATTTTGGGCAGACAAATCTGGAAACATAAAGCTATATTTATATTTATATATATATATATATGTATATATATATATTCATTAAAAAGATAACAATGACAAGAAGGCCATTTTGTTATTTATTTAGTTTTTAACTTTTGCCCAGTTACATGTAAACAAATATTTAATATTTTGAACATTTGTTTTTAAAACTTTGAGTTCCAAATTCTCTCTCTTCCTCTCTTCTCCACCCTCTCTTTGAGAGGGCAAGCAATTCTATACAGGTTACATAGGTATAGTCATGAAAACATATCAATAATAATCATGTTGTGAAAGAAAACATAGTTGAAAGTAAAACTCAAGAAACATGAAGTGGAAAAAATGTTGCTTCAATCTGTATTCAGCTACCATCAGTTTTTTCTCTGGGGATTGATAGCATTTTTCATCCTAAATCCTTCAGTTTTCTTGGATCATTATATTGCTGAGAATAGATGAGTCATTCACAGCTGATCATATTATAATATTACTGTTACTTTGTGTCCATTAAATTTCACTTTGCATCAACGCATGTAACTATTTTTCGGCTTTTCTGAGAGCATCCTGCTCATCATTTATTATAGTACAAAAGCAGTCCAGCACAATTACATACCACAGCTAATTCAGTCATTCCCCAATTGGTGTGCATTCCCTGAATTTCTAATCCTTTACTATCAGAAAAGAGCTGCTATAAATATTTTTGTACATATGGGTCCTTTTCTTTTTTTTTTAAATATCTTTTGGGATAAGACCTACTAGTGGTATCGCTAGGTCAAAGGGTATGCTTGTTTTTATAGCTCTTTGGGCATAGTTCCAAATTGCTGTGTGGAATGGTTTAATCAATTCACACTCTGACAACAGTATATCAATAATATATCATTTTTCCCACATCTCTGACAACAATTGTCATTTACCTTTTCTGTTCTATTTTTTAATCTATTAGGTATGAGGTAGTACCTCAGAGTTGTTTTAATTTGCATTTTTCCAATCAATAGTGAGTTGGAATATTTTTTATATGTCTTTAGAAAATTTTGATTACTTCATCTGAAAACTGATTATGTCTTGATTATTTATCAACTGGGGGATGGCTCTTATTTTTTATAAATTTGACACAGTTCTCTATACATTAAAGAAATTTAATTTAAAATTTAATTTAAAGAAAAGCCTTTATCACAGAAGCTTGCTTCAATTTTTTATCAAATATTATTGCTAACTATTTCCATTCATCTCATTCCCTCTACCTTCCTTTATTCTATTCTCTCTCTTCTTTCACCTTATCCCTCCTCAAAAAGGTTTTGCTTACGATTACCCTTAAGCCCATTCTGCCCTCCCTTCTATCACCACCAGCCCCCTTTTCCTATCCTTTTTCCCTTATATTTTTCTGTAGAATAAGACAGATGTCTGTACCCCAATACCTGTGTATCTTATTTCCCAGTTACATGTAAAAACAAGTTTTACCATTCATTTTTAAAATTTTGAGTTCCAAATTCTACCCCTTCCTCCCTCCCCAAGCACCCTCATTGAGAAGGCAAACAGTTCAGTAGAGGTCATGCATGTGTAGTCATGCAGACGGTTTCATAATAGTCAAGTTGTTTCCTTTCACCCTGTCCCTCCTCAAAAGTGTTTGCTTCTGATTACCCTCTTTCCCAATTTGCTCTCCTTTCTATTACCCCCTCCTTTTATCCCCTTCCCTCCTATTTTCCAGTAGGGTAAGATAGATTTCCACACCCAATTGAGTGTGTATGTTATTCCCTCCTTAAGGCAATTCCAATGAGAGTAAGGTCCACTCATTCCCTCTTGCCTCCCCCCTCTTTCCCTCTGCTGTAAAAGATTTTTTTTGCTTCTCTTATATGAGATATTTTACCACATTTTACTTCTCCCTTTCTCTTTCTCCCAGTATATTCCTCTCTCACCCCTTCATTTTGTTTTTTAGATGTCATCCCTTCTTATTCAACTCACTCTGCCCTCAGTCTATACACATACACACACACACACACACACACACACACAGACACACATATATATATGTATGTATGTATGTATATTAGCTGCAACTACCCTAATAGTGACAAAGGTGTCTTGATTTACAAATATCATCTTTCCATGTAGGAATGTAAACAGTTCAACTTTAATAAGTGCCTTATGATTTCTCTTTCCTGTTCACCTTTTCATGCTTCTCTTGAGTCTTCTATTTCAAAGTCAAATTTTCTATTTAGCACTGCTCTTTTCTCAGGAATGCATGAAATTCCTCTATCTCATTGAATCTCAATTTTTATAGATTATGCTCAGTTTTGCCAGGTAGGTGATTCTTAATTTTTAAGTCTAGCTCCTTTGACCTCCGAAATATCATATTCCAAGCCTTCTGATTCCTTAATATAGAAGGTAACAAATGTTGTGTTATCTTGATTGTAGTTCCATAATACCAGAATTGTTTCTTTCTGGCTTCTTGCAGAATTTTCTTCTTCACCTGTGGACTCTGGAATTCAGCTATAATATTCCTGGCAGTTTTTCTTTTGGGATCTCTTTCAGGAGGTGAACAGTGGATTCTTTTAATTTCTATTTTACCTTCTGGTTCTAGAATATCAGGGCAATTTTCCTTGATAAATTCTTGAAAGGTGATGTCTAGGATATTTTTTATCATGGTGTTCATATAGTATAATAATTTTTAAATTATCTCTCCTGGATCTATTTTCTAGATTAAGTTGTTTTTATAATGAGGTATTTCACACTGTCTTCTACTTTTTTCATTCTTTTGGTTTTGTTTTATAATTTATTGATTTCTCATAAAGTCATGAGCTTCCATTTGTTCCATTGTAATTTTTAAGGAATTATTGTCTTCAATGAGCTTTCGGAGCCCCTTTTCCATTTGACCAATTATTCTTTTTAAGGCATTCTTCTCATTGGTTTTTTGGACTTCTTGCCATTTGGTCTAGTCTATTTTTTTTGGTCTAGTCTATTTTTAAGGTGTTATTTTCTTCAGTATTTTTTGGTTTTCCTTTATCAAGCTCTTGAGCCATTTTCCATGATTTTCTTGCATCACTCTCATTTCTCTTCCCAGTTTTTTCTGTACTTCTCTTACTTGATTTCAAAATAATTTTTGAGCTCTTCCATGACCTGAGACAACTTCATATTTTTCTTGGAGGCTTTGGATGTAGGAGCTTTGCCTTTGTTGACTTCTTCTGGTTGTCTCTTTTGAAATTCCTTGTCAACAAATAAGATTTTATACTCAGAGTTTTTTTTCCCATTGTTTGTTCATTTTCCCACTGAATGTATTGACTTTTGACTCTTTGTTAAGGTAGGATTCTGCTTCCAGTGTGTGGGGGGGGGTGGGGTGAGGTGGGGGGAGGGTGTAGTGTTGCAAGCTATTTATTTTGTGCAGCTGTTTTTTGAGATATTTCTAGGGAACTGTAAGTTTTCACTTCTTCCAAGGTTGTATGATCTAAAGAGAGGGGTTTACTCCTCTCTTGGCCTGAGCTGTGGTCAGTGAGTGATGACAAGCACTCTTTTCTTCCTTGGAACTGTGATGAGGATTTCCTCTCTACTTTTCCCACAAGCTCTACTCTGCCAGTGCTGCTCCTTGCCACAGGATTCCTACCTAGGCCTAGATCTGAGCATGAGCAAAGCAACAGTATTGCCTCACTGCCAGCAAAGAGACTCCTGTAAACTCCTCCCGACCAGTTGTTTGATCCCCTCACCATCTGTGTTCTGAGAGCTCCAGAAGAAGCCCCTGCCACTGCTACTGCCACTGTTATTGCCACTGTTGCCCCTCCTGGTTTGCTTGGCCAGGGCTGTCCTAGGGCTGGGGCTGGACGGTGCTCCTGTCTGTCAGGCCTTTCCTATTGACCTATTAAATTGTCTTTAGCATAGGTAAGTTGAGGTCTGGAAACTGCCACAGCTGCCACTGATTCAGTCCCCTGAGGGCCTACTATGGGGTTCCTGGGACCTGGTCTATGTTGGTATGTCCTATGCTGGATTGTACTCCTTTCTCAGCGTGGTGTAACAGACCTTTCCTGTCAACCATCCAGGTTGTTTTGGGCTTGAGATTTGTTTTACTCTGTCTTTTTATGGGTTCTGCTGCTCTATAATTTTTTTATGAATTTTTATGAATCCTTGTTTTATTCTGTCATCTTCGCTTTTCCCCTCCCCCCAGGGGCAATTTTAATAAGCAAATTCTGCCAGATTCTGAAAGGAAGTAAAATGATTGGCTTTCATTAAAAAAAAAGTCAAATCCTACCCCCAGTAGATACTTTAGTTAACACAGAACTTGTATTGCAAGGAATAGTGCCAAAGCTGCTACTTCTTCCTCCCCAAAAAAATCATTTCCCTCAAGGAGGATATAGTCTGTTTGAAAACTACAATTTGCTTATAGATCCTTAAACACAAAAGATAAGAAAATTCATATAAATTGGTTTCACATTGGAGAATAAACTAGTAATAGAAGAAAATCAAAAAATGAATCTTGATGTTGGTAGCAACAGAGCTACTCATTTCTAAAATGGTGATAATAGTAATTTTCTTGCCTACATCACAGTGTTGTTTTCAGAATCAAAAGAAATTATAAACATGAAAGATTTTTTAAAAATTATTTTGTGTAAACTTTGGTAAAAATACTAGTTGTTTTTACCAAATATTCTTCTAGTGATATTATGTAGTAATAATACTTGGAACATCACAATTGACAAGAAATCAAAGTTGTGGATAACCTGAAAGGGCAATGAGATACACATGGAAGATAAACTTACTTAAATAATATTTCTAAGAATTCCCTGTGCTCAAGAAATGTATAAATTGAAAGGATATATACTGTTCCCCTGGAACCTCTGAAAAAGAAAAGTCTGCATTCTTTTATTCTTCCTCTTTGAGATCCAGGACTGATTTCTTGGACTTCTGCCTCCATCATGGCTGTCATCTTCTCTAGAAGATCACTATGCACTATATACCCTTCTTCTGATTAGTCAGTTTTACCAGGAGCATCCATTTAAAAAAGTGCCCACACCATCAATGTTCACTTGTTCATTCCTCTATGGGATTTGAATCTGACTCTCACCACTGTTTTCTCCAACTTACCCTCCTTTTCAGCTGCCTTTACTTGAGGGCAGAGACTTAATTTTTATAATATGTTTGTCTTCCCCGCACTTAACAGAGTGCCTGGCACATGCAAAGCATTTAATAATTGCTTACTGACTTGCCTCAACTTGCCTAAATTGTGCACATCCTACCTGTAGAATCTATAGAAGAAAAAAAAAGTTAAACATCCTCAGTTCCTTCAATTATCTCATATATTTTATGGTTCCCAGATGTCTTGACTTTCTAGTAATGTTTTTCTGGATAAATAAAACCTCACCAATGTCTTTCTATAATGTGGTACCAAAAACTGAAGAAATCGATCTAGATGTCTTACCAGAGCAGAGTAATGCAGATCTATCACCTAAATCTTTCTGGATAAAATGCTTCTTGAGAGAAATATTTATTAATACCTAATGACTCAGGGAGATTCAGAGTTCCCCCTTTTTCTATAGTATTCATTTCAAAGTTCAATCTCTGGAAGGACATTGTGGACAATGAGATAGAATTAACTCTCCTCAGTATTGGTCAGACCACACCCAGTCTTAGAAGGAATTTGATCTAAGGTGGGTAAGCCCATTCTGTTTTACTAGGGTTGGGATGGGGATAAATTCTTTGATTAGATTACCCAAAGGAAGGGGTGCTCTGGGTGTAGAGATAGTCTCTTTGGTCTAAGAATAACATGATGTCATTCTCTCAGAACCTTATTAGAGTGAGTCCATTTCTCATGGTAATGTTTATTTTTTTTCATTAGTCGTTAACTAATCAGAGTTGGTTGCCACTCTCTGGAACACCCACTTTTCCAAGGGCATGTAAGCCATGAACTCACTGCCATGAGGGACTTTGGCATTTGAGAATGCCACTGACCTTTTTTATTACTAATGCTAGCATTATTAATATAATGATTAATCACCCAGAAATTACATCCCTCAAACTTTTTAAAGGTTACAGTCTCTTTATGGAGCCTAAGATTTTTTGGTTGTTATGATATGATGTTGACATGTGTTATGTTTACATTATAATGAAAATCTCAGAATGGCCCCATTTCCCATTCAGAGACTAGTGATTAGGTATAGTTAACTTCATTTTATAATTTTGAAGTTGATTTAAAAAGAAAAAAAACTAAGCTTACAACTTTATATTAATCCATGTTGAGTTTTATCTTGTTACTGTTGAAATTTTGGTGGGGGGTGCTTTATAGGGGAATCTTACTCTGATACCTGATTAATTTCTATTCAGTAAGTATTTATTAAGCCAGGTGCTGGGCTAGGTGCTGGGTGAATTTAGACAAAAAATTAAATCATCCCTAAAATCAAGGAAGTTACCTATGGCTTCTGCTTAGGAGTACCCTAAAATTCCAATACATAATAGGTCTAATCTAAAAATTAAAAAGAAAAGGAAAGAAAATGCAAGTTCATTTACATATAGTTTTCTAAGTCCATTCTGTGCCCTTTTGGGAAAATTAGGATATTTTTCTCTCCTCCAGCAGTCTTTTTCTCAAAGATCTGTTAAAATTCCTAATGATAATTTCTAGCTGAATCATTGCTCATGAAATGGATAAAAGAAAAAAATTAACATATCACTTACTATGTGTCATTGTATTAATTGATAGGAATATAAATTCAAAACCAGAAACACTACCCCTCCTTAAAAAGTTTACATAATTCAGGAAATAACATACAGAGGAGCTGTGCCCAGGAATTTTGATTTGGAAAGTTACACTGATGGTGAATGGAGACCTATGTAATGTGAGTGACATAACTTTTTGTGTTGCAATGACAGTACTGATTTGATTATGACTAGATCTGGAAGGTGGGGTTGAGATGTGTGGAGGGCAGAACCTGGTAATCATGAAGCTAATGAAAAGATAGTGGAGAGAAAAGCAAAATATGGCTAGGGCCACCTAACAATGAACCATGGGAAAAACTAAACAATGAATCACCAGAAATATACATTTATATCTGAGGGGGTTTTTCATTGGGTCCTAGATATATATCCTGGAAAATAGCATAATTCCCCACTTTTTCATGTTAGCTGACATTTTGCTGCCTGAGTGCCCTAAGAAAGTGAGCACTATTTCATTCACCATTACACTACTTCTTTCTTTGGCCAGGTTCAGATTATCTCTTGCTTGTGCTTGTAGATAGCCATCATCTTTCTTTGGAGCACACACACAAAAAGACGTGTTTACTCCTCAGAAGGCTTACGTTTACTATCCATAAAGCTTTACCCTTATTACATTGCTCCATAGGTTCAGTGTTGTTTCTTGCCTGACCTGGTTATATTATTTTATAGTCCAATCTCCTGACAGTTTCAGTTGCCCTTCTGCCTTTTCAGAGCATTTCTCTTTGCCTTTGAAGTGCTTTATACAATCATTCAAAAAAAACATTCTTTTCCTATAATCTGAAAATTTGAGATGCATTTAGCTGCTCCTTTAAGAAGGAAACAATCTGGATTTCCTACACATATAGTTATTTCTCTATGCTGGGAGAATCACAATGATTGGCATATTTCTACATGTTCCCATGAGGTTCTATATGGCCTTCATACTTATTGGATACTCAATCCCTAGTTATTAGTCATTCTATTCAAATGAATTTTTAAAGTATACTTTATTTTTTTATTTTTTTACCCTCCCCCCCACTCCAAGATGGCATATATTCTGGTTGCCCTGTTCCCCAGTCAGCCCTCCCCTCTATCACCCCCCTCCCCTCTCATCCCCTTTTCCCTTCTTTTCTTGTAGGGCAAGATAAATTTCTATGCCCCATTGCCTGTGTATCTTATTTTTTAGTTGCATGCAAAAACTTTTTTTTGTTTGTTTTTGAACATCTGTTTTTAAAACTTTTAGTTCCAAATTCTCTCCTCTCTTCCCTTCCCACCCACCCTCCCTAAGAAGTCGAGCAATTCAACCTAGGCCACATGTGTATCATTATGTATAACCCTTCCACAATACTCATGTTGTGAAAGACTAACTTCATTTTGCTCCTTCCCAACCCATCCCGCGTTATTGAATTTTCTCCCCTGACCCTATCCCCTTTCCAAAATGTTCGTTTTGATTACCTCCACCCCCATCTGCCCTCCCCTCCATCATGCCCCCCCTTTTATTTTATTTTATTTTTTTATCATCCTCCCTGTTCTTTCCTGTGGGGTAAGATACCCAACAGAGTATGTATGGTATTCCCTCCTCAGGCCAAATCTGATGAGAGCAAGGTTCACTCATTCCCCCCTCATCTGCCCTCTCCCCTCCTCCCACAGAACTGCTTCCTCTTGCCAACTTTATACGAGATAATCCATCCCATTCTATCTCTCCCTATCTCCCTCTCTCAGTATGTTGCTCTCTCATCCCTTAATTTCATTTTATTTCTTTTAGATATCTTCCCTTCATCTTCAACTCACCCTGTGTCTGCTCTCTCTCTTTTACATATATATATATATATACACACATACATATACACATATATATACATACATACATATACACATAGATATATACATACACATTCACCTATGTATATATATGTATATACATAAACATATATATATACACACACACACATATATATATATATATATATATATATATATGCATATTCTCTTCAGCTACCCTAATACTGAGGTCTCATGAATCATACATGTCATCTTTCCATGAGGGAATGTAAACAAAACAGTTCAACTTTATTAAGTCCCTTGCAATTTCTGTTTCTTGTTCTTTTTCTTGATTACCTTTTTATGCTTCTCTTGATTCTTGTGTTTGAAAGTCAAATTTTCTATTCAGTTCTGGTCTTTTCACTGAGAAAGCTTGAAAGTCCTCTATTTTATTGAAAGTCAATATTTTGCCTTGAAGCATGATACTCAGGTTTGCTGGGTAGGTGATTCTAGGTTTTAATCCTAGCTCCATTGACCTCCGGAATATCGCATTCCAAGCCCTTCGATCTCTTAATGTAGAAGCTGCCAGATCTTTGGGTATTCTGATTGGGTTTCCACAATACTCAAATTGTTTCTTTCTGGCTGCTTGCAGTATTTTCTCCTTGATCTGGGAGCTCTGGAATTTGGCAACAATATTCCTGGGAGATTTCTTTTTGGGATCTATTTGAGGAGGCAATCGATGGATTCTTTCAATTTCTATTTTGCCCTGTGGCCCTAGAATATCAGGGCAGTTCTCCTTGATAATTTTTTGAAAGATGGTATCTAGGCTCTTTTTTTGATCATGGCTTTCAGGTAGTATAATACTTTTTAAATTATCTCTCCTGGATCTATTTCCCAGGTCAGTGGTTTTTCCAATGAGATATTTCACATTGTCTTCCATTTTTCATTCCTTTGGTTCTGTTTTATAATATCCTGATTTCTCATGAAGTCACTAGCTTTCACTTGCTCCAATCTAATTTTTAAAGTAGTATTTTCTTCAGTGGTCTTTTGGACCTCCTTTTCCATTTGGCTGATTCTGCCTTTAAAGGCATTCTTCTCCTCATTGGCTTTTTGGAGCTCTTTTGCCATTTGAGTTAGTCTGTTTTTTAAGGTGTTGTTTTCTTCAGTGTAATTTTCAATATTTTTTGGGTCTCCTTTAGCAAGTCATTGACTTGTTTTTCATGGTTTTCTCGCATCCTTTTCATTTCCCTTCCCAATTTTTCCTCTACTTCTCTAACTTGCTTTTCCAAATCCATTTTGAGCTGTTCCATGGCCTGGGGCCAGTTCATGTTTTTCTTGGAGGCTTTTGTTGTAGGCTCTATGACTTTGTTGTCTTCTTTAGGCTGTATGTTTTGGTCTTCTTTGTCACCAAAGAAAGAATCCAAAGTCTGAGACCGAATCTGGGTGCGTTTTTGCTGCCTGGCCATATTCCCAACCAACTAACTTGACCCTTGAGTTTTTCAGTGGGGTATGACTGCTTGTAGACTAGAGAGTTCAATGTTCCACGTTTGGGGGGGAGGTGCCAGCTCTGTCACACCAGCACTCCTCCTTTGCCAAGAACCCCCAGCCCGGGCTGGGCTTAGATCTTTAGCAGGCTGTGCACTCCTGCTCTGATCCACCACTTAATTCCTCCCACCAGGTGGGCCTGGGGCTGGAAGCAGCAGCAACTGTAGCTGCCCCACCTCTGCTGCCCCCGGGGCTGGAAGCCCAACCGCGAACTCCCTCCACTCCCGCAACTTTTCCTACTAACCTTCTCCGCAGTCTTTGGTGTTTGTGGGTTGAGGAGTTTGGTAACTGCCGCAGCTCACATAATCAGGGCTCTAGGGGCCCCATCCACCTGACTCCATGTTTGGTTGTTCCGCGCTGCTCAGGCTGGGCTCTGCTCCACTCCGTTCCCAACTCCCAGCTCCGTGTGGGATAGACCTCACCCAGAGACCATCCAGGCTTTCCTGGGCTGGAGCCCTGCTTCCCTCTGCTGTTCTGTGGGTTCTGCCCTTAAAGTATACTTTAATTCATTTTTTCTTATATTTAAAGTTTGAAGTTCGCTCCCTCCTGACCTCACTATAGTGAAGGTTACAGTTTGACATAGATAAATAGATAGATAGATAGATAGATAGATAGATAGATAGATAGATAGACAGACAAGTAAAACCTTATCCTCTCCCTTTAGCCTCCTATTTCTTAATCAGCAAACCTTTCTAAGTGTCCCTACCTTACCATATCCACTTGCACTCCCTTCTCTCTGTACGAAGACTATTATAGTCTTCTAGATGTATGTTATTCCCTCTTCAACCCAGTTCTAGCACTGCCAGCCCTCTTCCCCCTTTTGTCGTGCACTGTTCTTCCACTCATGCCTCATTTGTATAAGAGAATCACCCCATTTTACCTCTCTACACTATTTTATTGTTTTTAGATCATCTTACCATGTTAATTTCAACCCTATGCTTTCTATGTTATTCCAAACTACCCTAGTAATCATAATATTCTGAAGATTTAAAGAAAATATTTTTCCATGTAAGAAGTAAATAGTTTGGCCTTAAATCCCCTATAATTGGATTTGTGTGTTTACACACAAATGGGGTGGATTATCTCCCATAAAGGTGGCAAGAGGAAGCAGTTCTATGGGAGGAGGGGAGAGGGCAGGTGAGGGGGGAATGAGTGAACCTTGCTCTCATCAGATTTGGCCTGAGGGGGAATACCATACATACTCAGTTGGGTATCTTACCCCACAGGAAAGAAGAGGGAGGAAGATAAAAAAAAAATAAAAGGTGGGGGGATGATGGAGTGGAGGACAGATGGGGGTGGAGGTAATCAAAACAAACACTTTGGAAAGGGGACAGGGTCAAGGGAGAAAATTCAATAAAGCGGGATGGGTTGGGAAGGAGCAAAATGTAGTTAGCCTTTCACAACATGAGTATTGTGGAAGGGTTATACATAATAATACATGTGTGGCCTAGGTTGAATTGCTCAACTTCTTAGGGAGGGTGGGTGGGAAGGGAAGAGGGAAGGGAATTTGGAACTCAAAGTTTTAAAATCAGATGTTCAAAAACAAAAAAACTTTTTGTATGCAACTAAAAAATAAGATACACAGGCAATGGGGCGTAGAAATTTATCTTGCCCTACAAGAAAGGAAGGGAAAAGGGGATGAGAGGGGAGGGGGGTGATAGAGGGGAGGGCTGACTGGGGAACAGTGCAACCAGAATATACGCCATCTTGGAGTGGGGGGGAGGGCAGAAATGGGGAGAAAATTTGTAATTCAAACTGTTGTGAAAATCAATGCTGAAAACCAAATATGTTAAAGAAATAAATTGCATTTAAAAAAAAAATAATTATGTGAAAAAGAAAAAAAAATAATTGGATTTGTGTGTTTACTTTTTAATGTTTTTGCTGATTATTGTAGGTCATATTTTCTGTTTAGTTCTGTCTTTGCCTCAACAATACCTAAAAGTCCTTTAATTCATTAAATATCCACTTTTTCCTTGTTTCATTTCAATCAGCATTCCAGGGTAATTTATTTTTGTTTGCAAAGCCAGGTTCTCTGCTTTTCAGAATAGCATGTTGCATGTCCTTTGTTCTTTTACCATAAAAGCTGCTTATTATTGTTTTATTCTGACTGTAGCTCCATAGCATTTAAATTATTTCTTTCTAGTTATTTGTAGTATTCTTTTATTGTCATGGGAGCTTTGAAACTTAGTTATAATATTCCCATGAGTTTTCGTCTTGGGATAACTTTCAGGTGGTGATTGGTGAATTCTTTTCAGTTTTTATTTTACTGTCTAGTTCTGAAACTTAAGAACAATTTTTATTATTAATTTATTAAAGTATAGTGTCTAGATTGTTTGTACGGTCATAGGTTTCAGGAAGTCCAACAATTCTTATAGTATCTCTCCTTGATTTATTTTCCGGTCAGTCGTTTTTGTAATGAGATATTTCACATTTTTTTCTATTTTTTCCATTCCTTTGGTTTTATTTTATTATTCCTTGGTGTCTTATGAAGTCATTAGCTTCCCCTTGCATAATTTGGCATATCTTTTTTCCAATTGTTTGAAAAAAATATTTTTTCATAATTTTCTTGCATTGCTCTTATTTTTTCCTAAGTTTTCCCTAACCCCTCTTATTTGTTTTTTTAAAGTCCTCTTTATGCTCTTCCAAGAACTCTTTTTGGGCTTATGGCCATTTTACATTTTTATTTGCAGCTTTAGAAATAGATATTTTGACTTCATTGTCTTCTTGTGAATTTGAACCCTGATCTTCTCTATCACCATAGTAGCTATCTATGGTCAGATTCTTTCTCTTTTGTTTACTCTTTTTACAAAGTGACTTATTTCTTGGCTCTTAACTTTACCTTAGAATCAGGCTCTATTACGGAGATGCAGGGAATTATTTCTCAAGCTTTAGAGTGTTTTTTTGCTGTTATATTCTGAGTACTGTCTGGAGGCCTAACCTCAAGTATGTCTTTCTGTCCTTGAGCTGTCCCAGGGCCCCCCAGCCACACTGTCATAGCAAAGGCTCTTACTCCCTGCAGTCCCTCTGGCCACTGTAAGCTTCAGCTTACCTCTCTGTCCTGAAACAAAAACCTGAGGTCCCAATCTCCTTGGAGTGACCACAGTCAATAGAATCCAGACCCTCTTTAATTTGGATTGCATTTACCAGCTCCTCCTTCACCAGAGGCATAGCCTGGGACCATGTCTGTCTGGTCAGTTCACCTGGGCCCAATGTCTAGTGCCAGTGGAGGGCCTTACAATCTTCCTCTGATCAGCTTTCTGACCTCCAAAATATCTGTGTGGTGAAAGTTCCTGAAGTTGAGGCTTCAGCAGACACAGGTGTCCCCCAGGGCTTGTTGTTTATTGATTCAGTGATATCTGCCTGGATTTGTCACACTTCAACTAGGCCAGAATACCACCCTGGGAAGTGAGGTCTTTCTTAAGGTCCTCCCAAGTTGTCTTAGGCTGAACAACCATTTTACTATTTGTGCTGGAATTTGGGAGACTCATGAAATTTCAAGTTTTATTGTGTCATCTTTCCAAAATTCTCTTTTTCTGGTTTATTTTGACTAACTCACATGGCAAATTGCCTCAACAAAATGCCTCAGTAACACCTGAAGACCATTCTTGTGGCAGTTTTCTCAACATCTTTCCTAAGATTTCTCACATTTTCTAACGACAGGATACTTTTTTATCAATTAGGAAATTGTTGTCATAAACTTAGTGAAGACAGAAATTATTCTCCCCTTGTGTTGCATTCTTAAAAATAAATGGAATTTGGAGTCTCTTCTCTTTGTCTCCTACTTCAACTCTCCTCACACTGCTGATCAACCTATATTACATTTTCTGTTCCTTTATGCCTTACATATTTTAGCATAATATGTCCCCACCCATCATTATTCTTCAGTGAGGATTTATCTTTCATTGGAAGATATAATTTATCTTTATCAATGCTTTCCTTTGTTATTATGAGTCTCATTACTTTATGGTCATAGACCATTTGTAAAATCACTTTTTGGGGAAAAAGAAATATGCACATCCATAAAAACTTTTTAAACATGATTGATATCTTTGAATCCCACAGAGAGTTTAGAGGTGCCAAGATTAAACAGTTAATAGATGGGACTGAAACTTACATTCCCATGGTAGACACAATATATACACAAAGACTGGTAAAGAGGGAGAGGCAAAAGAGGCTGCCAAAAGCGTTATGGGGGAACTGGAGGCCTGGGATTTGATAAGATAAAACAAATAGATGACCCATCAGAACCATCAGAGCCAGGCCTGGAGTCCAAGTTTCTGATTAGACAGAGATTGTTAGAAAGCAAGGCCATAATGGGAAGACTGTTCAAACTTCTGGTGGTGTGGAGACAGTTGAAAAGAAGGAAAAAGATAATGAGACTGCTTGCACATCAGAAATAGGGGAGGCAGGAATACAAAGTTTTCTTTCAGCTTCAAGATTTCAATATGTTATCTCTTTAATGTGATTTTATTTTCTGACGCCTGGCCACCCCTATATATGATCATCAAAAAGGCAATCAGAAAAAAAAAACTGAAAGTATAACACCAACTAAGTTTTAAGAGAGGAAAGACTTGACCCATATTTCTTGGGGCAAAAATGAATCAAAGAATCCTAATTGGGCAATGGAATTACTGGAAATGAGGCAGATGACACAGGATGTTTGAAATAGTCTGCCTGTCTCTTCTCTTCCCTCTTTGAATTTCGAGAGAATTTGTGATCTGAGTATAATTGCTAAAGGGAAAGTCAGGAATCAGACAAAAGCAATAGCTGAGGAGGGGAAGGGAATAGATTGCATAAAAAGAACTGTCTTTTAAGATTTTTCAGAGTTAATTAAAAAAAACTCACTTTTAATGCTCTGATATGATCATTTCTGATGCATGTTTTGCTTTTCAGTCTATAGTATTTTTTGTTGAAAGAAATTTCTAAGACAAATCTCCTCCAAACAATGTCCGTAAGTGTCCAAATATAAAAATAACAACCTCTTCCACATGAGATTAATTAATATTTAATCATCACCCTGATCATCATACCATGGAAATATAGTACGTATATAGACAGCTAAACATAATTACTTAAGAAAATAGAAATGATATCATTCAATTTTCAACACAAGATATACTGTATTGTGATTAAAGGGGAAGCTTTTCAGAGACATATATTTAGAAGGCTCATTCCCCCAATAATTAATATGTTCTATATAATAAAACTTTATGCCTATATTTAGATTTTCCATTATAATTTAAAAATATCAATTAATTAAATCACTTTGTCTAGAACAATTCTGATTTATGAATGCAGATTCATAAATATGTTTACATTGAATGTCCTGAAAAATGCCTGACCATACTTATGTTACTTCTTGGGTTTATATGGACTCAGAAGATTTTAGAGTCAAAACTGTTGTGTATGGTCTGTCCTATATTCTCGAAGAGGACCATGACATCACAGATTTGATGACATGACTTGTAATTAACTCTGATTTGAGTGAGGGAGGGCTGTGCAAAGCCACCAGCCTCTCTTTCTCCTCCACAGCCATCTTGGTTCAGTGGCCAGATATCAAGTTGAAAGTGGCTTTAAATAGGAAGCCCATTCAGTTCAGAGAGAAGGGCAAAAAACCCCAATAAACAACACAACAAACAAACAAAAACAAAACAAGAAAGGTTGAGTGACTTCCTTAAGGTCAGATAGATAATTAGGAGGCTATCTGCAACTAATTGGTTTCCAGACTCATTCTTCTACTTAAAACATGATACTTTAAAAAAAAAAAACTTTGATTGCATTTTTTGGGAGTTGTAAACTAATTTTTACATCAAGCATCAGCTATCCTTCATTCTTGAAACTTCACCTTCATACCCTCTATGGTGTTGCCTTTCACCATTAGAATATAAACTCCTTAAGGGCAGAGATTATCTTTTTTATTACATTTTTCTACTTATGTTTCTCATAGTGACTGACACATAGTGAGCACTTAATAAAGGCTAATGGACTTGTTGACTTCACACAAATCTTAATTACTATATTTCACATGCAGAGTTTAAATGAATAGTAAATGGTACTGCTTGAACAAAAATCCAAGTATCTGAACTAGATGGAAAGGCGATGGAGACAAAAGAATATGAAGAGAGTTGATTTTGACAAGAAGAGTTACTTTGTCAGTAATCTCAACAAAGGAAGACTTGATATTAAGGTTTTTTGATATGTAAAGGAGTAAGAGGGAACATATAGCAAATTATCTCCATTTCCTCAGTCCAGTATTGTATCCACAATGTGGCTTGCAGCTGCTGCTAAGGTGTAAGACCTAACAAGACCAGTAACAAGAGTTGCCAGCACAGGTTCTTTGATCTGGTTTTCTAAGGAAAGGAACTTTAAGGGGTTAACTATTTTGCTTTAATCAAACATACATATATCATTTACTTAGTTCAGGGGTAAAAGCCAGCACATAGAATTTCAGAGGAAATACAAATTCACAAACACATATAAACCTAGCAAGTAACACAAACCAGTCTATCCATAGCAATACATAGTTACCAGAGAAACACCAACATATGGATTTTCAAGTGGGGGGCAGGGGTGAGGGGTTAGGGATAGAGGGGCTCTTAACAAAGCTTCCCAGAGTCTCCTCTAGTCAAATCGTGGGACACTCTTCCAGTAAGTGAGAGCCCCAACAAAATGTTAACCTTTGAGTTTATATACCCTTCTTAGGGCCTGAAGGCTTCAAACCTAATCAGCAAAAGAGTGTGGGCCTGGGGCTTAGCACCTAGCAAGACTTAATGAAAGGCACTCCATTACTTTAGCATTCTAAAAGAGAAAACAGGAAAAAAAATCCCAGCCTTATTAATCTTACAAGTATGAAGGGAGGACCTCGGCTAAGTGAGGAACAGATAGTATAGAGGCTTATAGAGAAAAGTGATAAATTGGAACAATCTTTGTGGGTTTTGGAATACAGGATAAATCAGAAAGCAGTTAAAAAAAGTCTTGTGGCAATAAGGGCCCAATTAAGACTAAATAACATAAATTTATGGTGCACCTAATCACCTTAAGGACTTGATTTCTTCTGACTCTTTTCAATACCATATGAGAGCAGAGAAAGCAAATGTAAGGATAACCAGTGAAGGAAACATCAATGAATAACTGGAGTAAAGAAGATAATAGTTACAATCTGAGATGGTTATGTTTTAAGTGTAACAGATAAAAGATAAAAAGCTTAATGCTTCATGTATATCTTCTTTGTGTCAAGAGAGAGTGAAAGGCTCCCAGTATGTGGGGGTGGACCATGTAGTAGTAAAATTAGAGCCAGCTAGGTAATGTGGTGAATAGAGCACCAGGACAGAAGTCAAGAAGACCTAATTTCAAATGTGACTTCAGATACTTTCTAGCTATGTACTCTGGGCATGCCATTTAACTTCTATTTGCCTCAGTGTCCTCATCTATAAAATTGGTATAATAATAGTACCTACCTTTCATGACAACTATGAGGCTCAAATGAAACAGTAATTGTAAAGTACTTAGCATAGTTTTTGAGATATAGTAAGTGCCACAGACATATTGGCTATTATTATTATTATTACTATTAAATTTTGGAAGCACATGTATAAAAGTTCTTCTAGTTGGGTTTTCATGGATGGGTTACATTTTGCATCACTGAAAAAAAATTCATGAAAATTACCATGATTTCACATATAAATATGCACACAAACCTGTATACATATATGCATATTGTATGTTTCAGAGTTGTTAATGAACATGTATATACATATATGTTCAAATTTCAATTTTAAATTTATAATAGTAATATGAGATAATTGCTATTTCCTGGTTGTAGACTTATTTATTGTTATTGCTGCTGCTACTCCTGCTTTTCCCAGCTTCGGGACAGTTGAGGTAAAAAAAAAAAACAACTTTCTGATGTAGTTGAGATGTAGAAGTTATTTACTATATATTGAGCTGATATAAAGATGTATTATATTTATGGAATATCTTCATATCTTGCATTAATAGAGCACTTCACTTCTTTAAAAGCATATTTGCATTAATTAACTCATTTAATCTTCCATATAAAATAGGCATGACAAATGTTTCTCCATTTTATTGATGAATTTCAAACAAGATTATGACTTGCTTCAAGTCAGCCATTTGACCAGTAAGTTGTGGTGTCAGGAATGGAAGCTTTGCATCCTAATTTGGAAAGCTGATTGCACTTTTCATGTTACTTCCCTTGCCTCTCTCTCCCCAAGAAACATATAGAATATGATACCCCTCTTGGCTGTGCCTTTAAGCTAACACTGCTACCACACTATTTCTCTGTCATTTTATTTGCTCCTTATGATGAAGACTGGAAAGCTCCTTCATTGATGGTCACTGAAATCACTAACACTTAATGAGTCATTTCTCAATTGAACCAGGAATGATTTCTTATAGAATCAGTCTCACAAGGGTAATCTCATGGCATATTAGAACTGGAAGGGACCTTGATGTTATCCAATTCAAACTCCATCATTTTTACATACTTGAAAGAAAAGCCAGAAAGAGCAGGTGATTTATTTGAATAGTCATTCAATCAGTGAATAAATAATTGTTAAGTGTCTACAATATGCCAGACACTGGGCTAAGCATTGGGGAAAGCAAATATGAAAAAGGAAGACAGTTCCTTCCCTCAAGGAGCTTAGTAATGGGGAAAAATAACACAAAAAAGAAGCTGAAAAGGGGTGTGTGAGGTGAAGAATGGAAGGCATATAGGGCTGCAACAGTAATTAAAGTGGGACTTTTGCTGTTGACCTTTAATGATTCTGGCCTTTGTTTGAATGGGACAGATAAAGTGGGATGTTCTTGTATTTCTCAACACTAAGACAATTGGGAGTCATTGATTTGTATTTGATGTGATATTAAGGGTGGGGAACTTTTCCAGGCCCACTCTGGGTGAGGTTAGGGCCCTAGGGGCCCTGAACAGGATATATAAGAGCAAAGGTTAGTATTCTCTCTTGGAGCCCTGAGGCACAGCAGGAGTGACTCTGGGTCAGCCATTGTAAGGAGCTCCTTGGCTGAATACTCAGATGTTGATAACTACGAATTGTATTTGGTCTGTAATTCAGGGTACTGGTTTTTTTTCCTCTGAACTAAGTAAATGATATTTGTATGCTGGATTAAAGTAAGATTGTTGACCCCTTAATGTTGCTTTCCTTAATAAAGCAGATCAAAAGGACCTGGGCTTGCAGCATTCTGTGTGCTGTTTGTTGTTGGTTTTATACTCACACAGCAGCTGCTAGCTGGATTGTTGATACAAAGGCACAGGGGCATCATGAAGTAGTGTAGCCAAGAGGGAAATGAAAAGATGACTGACCTAGGCTTCCTTCTTAAATAGGGCTCTCCACCCTTTATTCAAATGTATCTTAGGGGTGGAAGGTGTTGATGAGGTATATTTGCTGAGGCTGATTTAATTATGCAGGATGATGAAGTTTCTGTGTGCATGAAGCCTACATAGAAGGTAGCAGACTAGTTGATGCCAGATTCAGTATGTAAATCCAGATCTCCTTACTACTGATTCCTTATTGTTTTCACTATACTAATATATTTCAAAAATTCATTATGGGAATAGGAAAACAAAGAAACAAAAGGAACAGAATGTAAAACATGCTTAGATGAGGCCATGAAAGCATGCTTCCTTAATTTGATAACAATGCTCTTGGTTCTCTTTCTGCCCTTCCTCTTTTATAAATTTTCTTTGCTCTTGAAATATTTATCAACATCAAAAGCTTCCATCACTTTGTAACAGCCTCAAACATGTATCATGAATCCTAGAGTTTCCTTTTTGCCTCCAAAGCTGCTCTCATTTACCCATTCATTTTATGACATTTGGTTATGCTTTAATGATATAATAGATAGATGGTATGGTGTGAAAAAATATACCCTGGACTGAGAACCAGTAAACCAAACAGTCTCATCTATAAACTAGCCTTGAGCACATCTAAGCTTCCTCCAAACTCAAAATTCCATGATTTTCTCATAAATTAAATGTGAGTAATGACCCCTGTTCTCTCATATATTTATGATGAAAGCTGTTTTTTAAACTGAAAAGTATATAAAATTTATGTATGTAACTCATGTATGTATGATATTTTCTTTCCCTGCCATTATATTCACATAAATAGGAAGGTAGTACTGCATCATATGTGCAAAGGAGCCTAGGCTTCATTTCCTATCTATGTAGGTTCCTACTGCCCCTGTGTAGTCTATCTCCATAGACAATTTATGTTTCTTTATAGTTCCCCATTTTCATTAGCAGATCACACAAAAATAACATAGCAATCAGTGTTATAAAATATAAACTCCTTGAAGAGTTTACGTTATTTTGTGGGCATAGGGTATTTTAATTTTGATTTTTGGATCTCTGCCACTGCCTAGTACTATGTCAGGCAAAGGGAAAGTTAGTAAATGCTACTATTTAAGATCACTAGACTTCAAATCAACAGAGATGGGCCTTTGTTAAAACTCTATCTCTAGTCTTCTAGTTAAGTATATGACCTAGGATAAGTGAATTCACTAATTAAGTCAACAGTGGTGAATTCAGATTAAATTATTTTAATGCTCATTTCCATCTCTAACATTAGATAAGTCTGTTAACCACATTGCTCAGATACTATGCTCACATTCTTTCTAGGACCTTTAGAAAATGACATGGATAAAAATGTGGGCTTATAAAGCTAAAAAAGTTTCTGAGATATCATTTGATTCAACGAAATCATTTTACAGATGAGGAAACTGAGCCTTTCTAGATTTAACTGATTTACTTAAGGTCACTAAGTTAATGAGTGATAATGCCAGACATTGAATCCAGATCCTTTGATGTTTTAGTCCAATGTGCTTTAAAGTATACAGCATATATTATCACCAATTTCTCAATAGACTGCCAGCCCTGAAATAAGTTTAGGTAGATAAACATGTCTGCAATTGGCATTCATATTAAGAATTTAATATTGTGAACATAAGAATTTGCCCTGGGCTAGAAGTGATTTTTTTTGCATGGTAGCTTAAACCAAATTTATCTGATAAAAACAGCCATCACCATTAAGTAGAAAAAAATAAGCAGGTACATTATTATTATTTCCCTACAGATCTTTTATACAATGCCATGCATAATGCATCCCTTGATGTAAAAACAGAAATAAAAGGAACATAGCCTCCTTACTGTTTGTCAATTTCACTGCCTGACTGCTAAGATGAAATTGTAATCTTTGTAGCAAAGAAGTTAAAACATACCCTTAAGGAATTGGTAAGAAAGAGCCTCTTATTCACAAATCAAAAACATTTGCCTTGAAGCATAGCAAATAAAGACAAAGAATACTGCAGAAGCTTAACATCAAAAGGAGTCAGAAACAAGTGAAATCCAGTGTGCATGAGGAAGTATTGTCTGATAACACAATATGCTTCTCGATAGAACTGGGAAATGAACAGCAAATGTGTTAACATTTAGACCATCATTATAAAAGATTGAAACTCATTTAAAAAGAAACGAAGAAAGAAAAATCTCATGAAATAAACAAGTGAGTACCCAGACGTTTTAGCATTTTAATATGTTGTAGGGCATAATTTTCTTTCAATTTTATTTTTCATGCCTGTCTTAGGGGCACAGTTTTCTTTAGGGAGGTGGAGGTTAAAATAATTTTTAAAAAAGCCCTTAATCATGCCCAGGAAATCAACCATATCAAATGAATACTTGCCAGGAGAAATTGCTTGATTATCTCAACAAATAAGTGTTATGGACTGTGATGACCTTGAAACTAGAAGGTTTCTCTGCTTTTAGAGGTGGGAAATTGATTCAGAAAATGACCACCAGCCTAAAATTCAAAGTCATTCTCCACCACTTGAGAATAATATGTAGAGGGACTCCAAATATGTGGACCACTAGCTTCCTTCAAGGATCAATTCAGTTACTGCCTGTGATGGGAAGCCTTTCCTGACATTCCTAGTGTTTATTTGTCTCTTCCTAAAAATATCAAAATGATCTATTTATATTTGCACTCTGGCCCCTGCAGATTATATGTTCCTTGAGGCAATGACTACTTCACTTTTTGTCTTCTCAGCACCTAGCCCAGTGACAATTTGCTGAAGACCAGTGATTTTATCATTGTAGAAGCTTCATACAGAATGTAAGTCACAATTGACGTAAACGTTCCATTCTTGGAGAGTTTCTCAAGACACAGAAAGTTTAGGGATTGACCTCTGGTCACCTATCTTGTAAGCACTCAAAGGCAGGATTTAAAACTGCTAAGTCTTCTCTTCTCCAGGCTACAGAAGAATAGTTTTTTCAATGGATCTTTTATGGATTTTTTTCTCAATTCCCACACCAGTATCATTAATAATTCTATGTAAATGATCTGTGTTCTCAAAGTCATTCCTAAACTAATGGGAACCAGATATCAAAATAATTCCCAAGATAGGCTCTTTCAAATAAAGAACACATTGATAATGCATCATGGTGTCATATTAGGTTGTTATTTTGTCCCCGTCATACTCTTGACTTATTTAGACTAATAGTGAAAAAAATATCAGACTTAGCCAAGGACAAACATCATTACTTATCACATTTAATGCCATTCCCACTGCTTTCAATGAGCTCTAAGACAAGCAAATTGTTGGGAATGGATGATGCATGCCAATCTTGTACTTATATACTTGTACATATAACCCAGAACGATCTCTCTCTCTCTCTCTCTCTGTCTCTTACACACACACAAACACACACACACATACACAATCATTCTAGAAGCATGACAAGTCTGGGATTAAACATCAAGTGGACCTTCTTCAGTCTGCCTTATATTAGTTCTCTTTTTCTTCTTTGAATTAAGCACTAAAGTGAGTGACATACCTCTAAACATCTGGGTACACATTTCAGGTTCTCTTCATTCTTATTCTTTCTCTTGTTCTTAGAACAAAGGTTAGGTGTGTGGGAGGGAGGAAAAGGTGTATATTTAACCTTAATCCATAAACATTAGTTTGAACACCACACTCCTTTGCACATAAAAAAATTCCAATTTGGTCACTCAGTTGTATACCCTAGAAAAGAGTTCAGGACTAGTATTCAATATTAACATAAAGTAAGAGTGCAAGGGTATAAGCCAGGGAAGAGGTCAGTGCCCTATGAAAGATGCCAAAGAAGTAATGTAGAGAAATAATGAGGCAAGGAAAGAGAAAGAATATACAATATTTATATCTATGTAAGCCAGATAGATGGATATATATATATATATATATATATATATATATATATATATATATATATATATACATAGATAGATAGATAGATAGATAGATAGACAGACAGACTGATAGATAGACAGACAGATATAAACACTAAACCTTTGATTTTATTAGTATATAGGAGTAGGGAACCTGCAGCCTTGAGGCCACATGTGGACCTCTAGGTCCGCAAATGTGGCCCTTTGACTGAACCCAAACTTTACAAAACAAATCCCCTTAATGAAAGGATTTATTCTGTAAAACTTGGACTCAGTCAAATGGCTGAACTAAAGGACCTAGAAGGCCACATGTGTCCTAGAGTCCAAAGGTTCCCCACCCCTGGTTTAGAAAATACCCACCTGAAAAATATTACTATAGCAGTGGAGATCAGCCCATACTCTTCAATTTGTAGTCAAAATAATTCCCTATAGTCAAGAGAGGTTAAGTGACTTAACCAGGGTCACATAACCAGACTTCGTCAGAGGTGGATCTTCTTTACTCCCTGATCTTTATGTCTTCATAATTCTGAATCACGTTTTATAAATATTATCTCACACTAACTCTCATTTAATAGAGAAAAATAGTAAGTGTATATTTTTGTAGTTTCTGATATTTTTCAGTTGGACTTCTTTTGGTAATGCCACCATGCAAATAATCTTATCTTTAAAAAATCTGCTTCTTCACCTATCTTGAAATTCTATTCCACACTTCATGATATAATATTAATATTATTAAAATAAACAATTTTGAAGGCTTTTTATAAAATAATGAAATGAGGGGAGAATCAGTGAAGAATTTATGCAATAACCATATAGTAGAGACAATTTTAAAATCTGTGATGAACAAAATGATCATTTGTGATCCTAAAGGACAGATGATGGTTCTAACAACAAATGTTAAACATTATTTTTTCTTGCAACTGGGAAATAAGATATATGGGCAATGAGGTATAGAAATCTATCTTGCCCTACAGGAAAGTAAAAGGAAAGGGGATGAAGCGGGGCGGGATGGGATGATAGAAGGGAGGGCATACTGAAGAAAGGGGCAATCAGAATTCTTGCCATCTTGGGGTGGGGGAAGGGGAGAGATGGGGAGAAAATTTGTAACTCAAAATCTTGTGGTAATGAATGTTGGAAACTAAAAATAAATAAATTAATATTTTAAAAAATATATCATGAAATGCAGGTGATTAGAAAATAAAACTATGAAGATTAAAAAAAAGTTAACTTTTTGTCACTCTGAACCTCAGTCTCTTAAGATACTATATGCTGACCGTGCACATTACCACACTGATACACACATAAACATACATACACACATATCTACACACATATGTCTTCCTTATATAATCATATACGTTGTAAATATTATATAATTATATAGTTTAATTATATGTCATATAATAAAGTAAGTAGCATAATCACATAGTTTATTATATCTAATTATCTAGTGAAATTAAATATTATATATTAATTTACTTATATGGTCTTTCTCCCCAGTAGAATATAAACTTGAGGGCACAAACTGTTTTAACTTTTAACTTTGTATCAAAGGCACATTAATTCCTTAACAGATAATACATTCCTTTTGTTTTTGGAGAGGAGAAAGTAAGGCAATTGGGGTTAAGTGACTTGCCGAAGGTCACATAGCTAGTAGGTGTGTCAAGTGTCTGAGGCTTCATTTTAACTTAGGTCCTCCTGACTCCAGGGCTGGCGCTCTACTCACTGTGCTACCTAGCTGCCCCGATAATACATTCTTAATAAAGTCTTTTCAAATTAAATTACTGGGTTGAAAAATACTTTGAATCTTATACGGCAAAAAATTTACTGATTGCCCATCTATAGCTTATAATTTAAAACCATGTAGAACTTAGATTGTTGGCTATGTAGCCTGCATGATGAATTGGAAAGAATATTGGCTCAGAGTCTAAAATTCATGAGCCCTATGCTCATTCTCTCTCTTAGTAGCTCTGCTACATTTGTTAAATCATCTTAATCCTGAGGCTTAGTTTCTTTATTTTTACATAAATATAATTTGTGTACTGCATATGTCACAGAATTGATGAGGAGAAAGTTCTTTTTAAATTGCAAAGCTCCTCATAATGGTTAGTAATTGGCCTCAGTTCATGTCAGAGATGAAGTATCGGTGGCCTAATTATATGACCTTCTTATGATTACACAAAAAATATAATGATATGTTTCAACAAGACTCCACAAAGTAGAATTTTTGATGTTTATTAGGTTTCAAAAATAGTTCTGTCAGAAGAAATGAAAGTTCTCTTTTTCTGCGAAGTATTGTAAAGAGATTTCCCCTAACCATTTCATTATATATTACATGCCTTTGAAGAACATTAATGTGGAAATGAATGGTTTTGAAAATCTTTGTCGCTGTGTGTGTGTAAACAAATCTGTTTGTTTATTTCTTTGTTTTAAATAGACCACACAAATGCTGTTTGTGTTAAGATTGTGCTTGCAACTCAATATATTACTCACATATTTATATTATTAATTTCTAATTTATCAAAATAGAAAAAGACATATAGATCTTTTCATTCTTTCAAGCGAAGTTTATAAAATACTTTTGATTGATTTATTTTATTGGAATCACATAAACTATGTGGTCTTTCCCCAAAGAATTTTATTGTACTTGAAGGAATTCATCTGAGACTAGCGCAGATTTTAGATACAGGTTATAACAATGTTAGTTTTTGTGTTCTCCCCTACTCTCCAGTTTCTAAAACAGAACAAAACAAAAACAAAAACACCACTTAGATAAACATGTTTTTCAAAAATTGTACTGCTATGAAAAGTTTATTAGTTTTTAAGAAATTCTTAGTATTTTTAGTTTTAGTATAATTGCTAAGACATTTTATGCAAGCCATCGTTGAATTCACTACATTTTCTCAATAGTAATCCATCCTTGTTATTTCATTCAATTCTAGAACTACCTTGTAATCCATCTATTGTACTTGTCCAACAAATGGATATGGATGGGCTAATTTAATGACATACATCCAAGTACGTGTTGTAATGTAGGCAATATTCATTTTTAATCCAAATTGTTTTTCAAGCATGAATTACTGCAGATATTTTATGTGTCTATACTCTGCTTGATGATTTTGTGATGAAGTGCACATTCATATGATTTAAATTCAAATTATTATTTTATTTTGATCCAAATATTATTAATCATTTTACCAATGGTAAAATTGAATTAAGAAAATAAAGACATGAAGTAACAACTCTGTTTCCTAGTTGATTCATTGAGTTTGATATTTATAATACCCATGAAAGCATTTGATCATAGGATCATAGTTTTGAGATGTAAAGAACCGTAGAGGCAATTTTGTCCAACCTTTTTATTTTACAGATGAGAAAGCTGAGGTGATGATAGACTTATAAATACAAATATTTTTGTTATATATAATACGTATGTATATTTGTACTCAAATATACATATTCAAAATATACAAATGCATATATACATATACATAAGTGTGTACTCCCTAGCACTGCTCTAATATTTGCACACTTACATTCAAAGATAAATATGTACATCAAAATATAAATATAGGTTAAACTTTTCATAGATTATGTTTTTTCCACAGCAATATAGGTTGTTGAAACAATATCTAGAGTGATGGATTATATGCATGTATTATATATAGAATTATATTCAATTATACTCATTAATTCAATAAACAATGTTTAAACAACCTGTTGTTTACAGAATACTTTCACATGTTGGGGGGAAATAAAAATCCTTAAATAAGACATTGTATCTGTTCTTTTGTACTCATGGATTTCTCACTCTTGTTTCTTTTTTTCCTCTCATTCAATTATTAACCTAATCCTTCACCTAATCCCTCTTCTCCTCCCCAGAAATGTGTTTATATCTTGGTGATTAGAACATATTTCATTTGTGAAGTTATGCTGTGCTTTCAGTGACCCCAAGCTGCTTGATACTACAATAGCTCATCTCCTTAACAACAACATTTTTTCGTACAAATAATGTCATATTGTCATCTAACAAAACTAAAATCCCTCAAAGGTCACTGGGTATCATATACTAAGGAGTACATGTGTTTATTTGGTGTTGTATACAGCAAAGTTCTAAATTGATTATATTTATTTCATTTCAAAAATACTTACAGTTTATGTTCTATTGACAAATATAATATTCATGCAGATACATAAAATAGATATAAAGCAAATAAAAGAGATATTGATGAGGAAAGAGAGTACTAAAAATTCATTAGGGAATCAAGAAAGGCCTTATATTTACATAGCACCTTTATGGAATTTGGAATTCAAGAAGGCGGAGTTGAAAGTGGAAAGCATTCTAAATGCGGGAATAGACTGTGACAAGGAATGGAAGTAAAATTTGGAATGTAATATATGCAAAGCAGATAGCAGGCCAATATTAAGAAACAAGAGACTTACAAGAAATGATCTGAAACATACCTGGAAATTAAATGAGACCCACATTGTGAAGTTTATCAAATGCCAGGTTGAAGGTTTTCTGTTTTAAGATCTTCAAAAGAGAGAACCACTAATGATTAAATGACACGATCAGATATGTGTTTTAGGAAAATGAATTTACAGACTTTCTGAAGGCTAGGTAGAATGAGGGAGAGACTACAAAAAGGAGATCAATTAAATAGCTTTAAAAATAATCCAGAAGAAAGGTGACGATGACCTATCCTAAATAAAGTATGTGCTAATGGAGAGTAGATTGATGCAAGAGAAGTTTTGATCTAAAGTCAAAATTTTTATATTTTTAATGTTGAATCAAAGTTATTAAAGAAATTTACTATGGAGGTTTTTTAAACCTGTATTGCTGTTCTTTTCAGTCATCTATTTTTTCTCAACCACAATTCGTCCTTCACTATTCATTAAGCAAGTCCTATAAGGTCTACTTCAGGAAAATTATAAATGAACACCATTTTTTGAAGTCCTGAAAAGTACAGAATTAGTCATGTAGCAATGGAAGATCACATCTGTATCCTTTCTAAAATATTATATATTTACATTTGTATGGCTCAATGAATATGCTTGACACATGCACAATGAATGATAAGCTTGGTTGCCTTTATCATATATGATTTCTTTGCCTATAACTTACCTTTGCTGAGTAAAAAAAAAATAAAACTAGACAACTAAAATGTCCTAGGAAAGAATCTTCAGTGCAAACATGCTTAACAAAAATTGACTGAATTAGCAGATTTTAAAAAAAATAAAAAAAAACCTTTTCCCATCACACTTTTTCTGTGCCACATTAATATTTTGATAGTATGATTTAATGGATAAAGTCAGGAAGTCCTGAATTTGTGTCCTATTCCTTACACCTGACAGCTATGTGACTATGCAAAGTGCCCAAAACTATTCTCTGCTGCTAAAATATATGGATGAGTTGCCTATCCGCATCTTTAAAGAGAGATTTCAAATGAGAAGCCCTTTATACTAACAAAATCACAAAATAAGCACCTACCCAACAAAATAAAATTAAATATATAATTCATGATAATTATGAAAATAATACATTATATAAAAATTGTTAGCATTAACATTTCTCTAGAGACCAAGTATTTGTTTACTTTAGCTTGAAATATGGTATCTCATGTGTTTACTGTATTTATGCATATCATTTCATCAACATCAGTTTGAATACCTGTTTTCTTTATTTTTATTCTGAAGGTGGATTTCTAAAAGCATCAATATTAGTGCTCACCTCTAAGAAAACTGAAGTCATATCCACGGAAAGTAAAGTGGTTTCTGACTATTTTTCAAAGATTGACTTTTAAAATACCTTCCCCAACTATGATAATCAAATCTACAATTGTTGTAATTCTTCTTTTCCTAAATATCTTTGTTACTAGTGAACATTCAGTATGTAAGAGACAGAAGACTATAGAATGGCATCCAGAACCTAAAACAGTTACAGTGAATTGGACTCTCAAAGAAAATATCTGCATTGATTTCTATAAAAAATGCTGGGAAAATAGTTCCAACACTCAAAACAGTTCTTCAGCCCATCAAGGACTTAATATCCCTCAAATTTGTCCCTTGCAACTTCAAGTTGGGGACACACTTATTATTTCTTCTGAACCATCTTCTCATTTCCTTGGAATGAATCTGATGAATGTTTCCAAAGACACTTTCATTAATTGTCTGCCAAATGACAGTGATCAAGATCTTTTTGGCTGCAAACTTAAAGGAACACATAAGGTTAACCCTCAGTGGCTCAGCATTGGAACACATTACTTCCTCACTGAAATGACAGGAGGCCCATTGCTCTGCAAGCTTGGCCTTCGTTTAAATGTGACTGTTAAGCAACAATTTTGCCAGGCATCCCGGAATGCAGCATTTTGCTCTGGGCATGGCAGATGTCTAAGTGAAGTTTGGAACAAGACATATGTCTGTCATTGTCAGCCTCCATATTCTGGGGAATTCTGCCAGGAAGTTGATGGATGCTTTCAAAACCCATGTCGTAACAATGGAATTTGCATTAAAAAAAGAGAAGAGAATGAGGATTCCTATGATTGCATCTGTCATCCACAGTTTGCAGGTAAGTTTTTTTTTTTTTGCTTTAAACTAAATTACAAGTTACCAATTACAAATGGAAATGTATTTTTTATAAAAAGGTTATATTCTACGTAAAGTTGAATTTGTAGGATTCATATAGTATAAAGTGTAGAAATTGTTTTCCATAATGAGACTGTTTCTTTATTTTAAATATTATATTTAACATATCTTTTTTGCATCATAATCTTTTCTGACTCTATATACTTAAAATATGACCGTGTTGGACAGCATATGCCACATTCCATTCATGTAGTCTGCTGCCTGACAGACAAAACTGAGGGAGTAGTATTACTATTCAGGTCAAGACTGGTAGCTACAATTATTCACTGGGGCCATTGTTCTATTATTCTTTTATTTTCCTTCCCATTGTTGTAGTTATTATGTGTATTATTTGGTTTCTGCTTATTTTATTTGGCATCACAACTTCATCTGATTGCTATCTTTTCCTAAAGAGGATTTTAAAAATCCACTTGGGCAAGAAGGAAATGAGTTGTATGTATGTGCATTGTTTGGGTACATGTGTATTATGTGTTGGACACACTTGAGTACTCATAAATGATTTGAAGTAATAAGTGTGATGATTCCAGTTATGAATTTGGGCTTTGGCTCTCCTGGAAAGTCTTATGAAAAGTGGCTTTGATTCTCTCAGTACTCTCTTTTCTTGTCAATCCTTTCTGTGAATAATATGTGGCATGTTAGGGGCAGTGAAGATACAAAGGATAACTCTTCCTTGAGCATTGAAAAAGAAGGCATAGAAAGAAAAAAATATTTAAAATAATAAACACATTGAAGCTTACTTGTTAATGATAGTGGTTAAGCAAGCAGTGAGCACTTAGTAAATGTATGTAAATTAAATGATGAGCAAATGAGCTAAACAATGACAAATCAAGGAAACAAAATGGAAAAGAAAAAAATGGGATGAATAGATTTCTAAATTGTGCTAAACTTCTCTTTGTAACCATTTTCTTTGGCATAGTGCCTACCGTGCTTGCTGACTTGACTACCATCCATATGTTTAATTATAGTAATATTATGTTTCATAGCCCTAATCTATCAACAACAGAAACAAGAGTCTTATGTCTCTTAGCTTGATTCAGAGTTCTTTTCTGGAGAAGACAGCTTCTTCAAAGCTTTAAGCTCTTTTCTAAATCTTGTTTTCTCTTTTCATTTCTCTTTAATTCAGAACTGCCTCCAATCCCAGATGCACATAATGTCATAAAGCCTGTATTATACCCATAATACTCTCTAAATTTGTGTGCTCTGACAGAATAACACACTCTACAACTTAGCATTTTACAACTTGACATCTCCAAAGAAACAGAACGATTTGCAGCATAAAACAACTTACAATTGAAATCCAATTAAAACTTCAAGTACCACAAATATATGTCTCACACTGCCTTTTTTCCACAAATATTATTTAATTTCTTTTGCCTTATCTACCTGCCTGTTCCCAGGACTGTACAAAAAGTAACTATAACTCATGCTTCAGAATATATTCTGATTTCTATAAAATTGTTACTTTATAAGTTATATTTCCCAAAAGTATTATTTTAAACCTATTTTATTTTCCTTCTTATTTATATCTATCTTTACTTAAACTAATTGCTAGACAGAGATATTTTGTGTCAGATATTTTATTATTGCCCCATGGAAATATAGAAGATTTCATAGTAATATAATTACATAATGCTCTAAAATGATGGGTAGGAATAAATAGGAGGAGAATAAAATCATTAAGTGAAGAAATTAAAATATAACAGATTCATTTGTTTATATTAAATGAACTTTAATAAAAGAAAAAATAATTTATAACAAGAAAGTGAGAAAAAATCAAAATTCTGAAATAAATCTAATATATTTGGTCTAAAAACAAAAAAAAAATCCTTTCTAAGTAAAAAAAAAATATGTAAACTGGAAAAAAGTGAGAAAGACATGAGAAGATTTTTGATATTCCCATATACCAAATCATCAAAATATTAAAGAATACATGTCCATAAGTATTCTCTGTTTCAATTCCATAATTGATCCTTGTGTGGGAGGAAAATGGTCATTCATCACACTGGTAATGTTTTCTGAATATGTGTTCCCTTATCGAATGTTGTTCCTAAAATAAGATGTCCAGTACTTAAACAAACCCACTTGATGTATTTGTAAACACTTATTTTCAACTTAACAATTATCAAGTATGATACTGTGAATGAAATAGGCTTTATTTAAGCAACTGGGAACTTTTGACTGAAAACATACACACACACACACACACACACACACATATACACAAAATAGGTGTATTTGTGGGCAGATGTGATCTTAAGAGCAAAGGTAGTAGGTGGACGCAAGAGGGCAGAGAAAAGCCAGGAAATTGCTTGATTCCTTCTTCCTGCCCCAGTTTCCTTCAGAAAGAACATTAAATCAAGACTCTCGATGGATTTTGGAGCAACATAATATACAAAAAGATGGAGTGAAACAAATTTAAGTGAACAAAGCTTAAGATAATTTAAAAGACTTCAAGAAATGCCTATCTCACTTGGGTAAAAGGGGAGCACCGCCCAGCACAGACTGTGCCCAGGAAAGTCAGCAGGTATATCTTACTCACAGCACAGTTCAGGAACTGAGGCTTTTACATCCTGGATCAGCAGCATGGTGGCACAGCAGGCCAGCTGGGAGGACTCCAGCCCTAGCACAGAAGGCAAACTTCTAGGCCTGGAAACCAGGCAACAACAGTTATACCTATGCCAGGCTACCATAGCACAGTGAGCAAGCCATCAGCAACTGAGGCCCCAACTCACAAGACCAGTGAGCAGGCCCCTGACAGCCAGCACAAGAACCTTGGGACAGTGCTCCCTGTGCACCAGGAGCAGAGATCAACTTTAAAAGTCACAAATAGGTGAAAAAATGAACAAGAAGAAAAAAAGAACTGAGCGTAGAAAGTCAATGTTGTGACAGGGAAAATCAACTCAAAATAGGACAATAATGTAATAATGCCTACATGCAAAACCTCAAAGGAGAATATGAATTGGTCTCAAGACAGAAAAGTGTTCTTGAAAAATCTAAAAGAAGATGTTAAGAGTTGAATAACAGAGGGGCAACTAGGTGGTGCAGTGAGTAGAGCACCGGCCCTGGAATCAGGAGGACCTCAGTTCAAATCCGGCCTTAGACACTTGACACACTTACTAGCCTTGTGACCTTGTGCAAGTCACTTAACCTCAATTGCACTGCCTTCTCCCCTCAAAAAAGGAGTTGAATAAAAGAGGTAGAAGAAAAATTGGAAAAAGAAATGAGAGGTATGCAATTGAGAATCAACAACTTGGAAAAGAAAGTACAAAAAAATGTGGTTTTGACTGAAGAAATTGACTGAAGAAATAATTCCCTAAAAATACAATTAGCCAAAGGGAAAAAGAAAATTCAACTGAAGGAAACAATTCCTTAAAAAGTGGAGTTGGCCAAATGGAAAAGGAGGTACAAAAGATAACTGAAGAAAATAATTCCTTAAAAATTAGAATTGAGCAAATAAAAAAAGAACAAAAGATAAAATACCTCATTGAAAAAACAAATGACCTAGACAATAGATCCAAGAGAGATAAATTAAGAATTATTGGACTAGCTGAAAGCCATAACACAAAAAAAAGAACCTGGACAGAATCTTTAAAGAAATTATTAAAGAAAACAGCCCTGATAACCTAGAACCAAAGGGTAAAATTGTCTTTGAAAGAATGTACTGATCACCTCCTGAAAGAGATCCCAAAATGAAAACTCCAACGAACATTGTAGCAAAATTCCAGAAAGATCAGGTTAAGAAAAAAATACTACAAGCAGCTAGAATGAAACAATTCAAATATCATGGACCAAGAGTCAGAGTTACACAGGATTCAGCAGCTTCTACATTAAAGGGTCAGATGGGTAGGAATATGATATTTTGGAAGGTAAAAGAGTTTGGATTACAACAAAGAATGAACCATCCAGGAAATTGAGCATAAGCTTTCATCAGGGAAAATATGGACATTCAGTGAAACAGGGAACTTTCAGTCATTCCTGATGAAAAGACTAAAGATGAACAGAAAATTCTGTCTTCAAATACAAGACTCAAGAGAAGCATAAAAAAGTAAACAGGAAAGAGAAAAAAAAAACAAACAAACATGTTTTTCCATAATGTCAAACTGTTTACATCCCTACAAGGGAAAATGATACTTGTAACTCTTGAAAACTATATATTCATTAGGGCAGTTAAAGGAAGTATACATAGCCAGAGGGTGTAGGTATAAATTAATTTTGATGTGATGACATACAAAATTAATTAAGTGGTGAAAAAATGTTTGTACTGGGAGAAGAGGAAAGTGAAAGGCAGAATAGGGTAAATTACTCATATGAAGAGGTACAAAAGACCTATTATAGTAGAGGGAAAGAAGGGAGGAGGGTGAGCATTGTTTTGATGTTAATCTCTTCAGATTTGGCCTTAAAAGGTAATAACATACTCACTCAGTTTGGCATAGAAATTTATCTTGTGATAAAGTGAAGTATGAGGAGAAAGGGGAAAGAAAAGGGAGGGAGGAGGATAAACAGGAAGGCAAAAGTAGTAGAGAAAAGTGAAAGTAAAGGGCGGGGGCCTGATAAAAAGGAGGGCAGATGGAGGGAAGTGGAGGTCAGAAGCAAAACACAGGTTAGGTGTTACAAGGGTGAAAGGAGAGTAAAAAGTAGAAGAAGGAGGAAAATAGGATGGAGGAAAATAACATTTACTAGTCATAACTATGAATGTGAATGGGATAAACTTTCCCATGAAACAGAAACAGGTAACAGAGTGGATGAAAAACAAGAATCCTACAATATTTTGTTTAAAAGAAACATTAACAAGTAAAGAGATATACACAAAATAAAGATGAAGGGCTGGAGCAGAATATATTGTGCTTCAGCTGAGGATTAAAACAACAAAAAAGCAATCTTTTTATTTTTATTATTTTTTATTTAATTTTTTAGTTTTTGACATTGATTTCCACAAGATTTTGAGTTACAAATTTTTCCCCGTTTCTATCCTTCCCCCCAATCCAAGATGGCATATATTCTGATTGCCTCATCCCCTACTCAGCCCTCCCCTATGTCACCCTACTAATCCTCCATCCATTTTCCCCTTATTTTCTTGTAGGACAGGATAGATTTCTATGTCCCATTCCCTATATATCTTATTTCTCAGTTACATGCAAAAAGAACTTTTTCTTTTGAGCACCTGATTTTAAAACTTTGAGTTCCAAATTCTCTCCCCTCTTCCCTTCCCACCCTCCCTAAGAAGGCAAACAATTCAACACAGTCCAAACATGTAAACTACGTAAAATACTTCCACAATACTTACCTTGTGAAAGAATAACTATATTTCCCTCCATCCTATCCTGCCCCTTTTATTCATTTTTTTCCCTTGACCCTGTCCCCTTTTAAAAGTGTTAGCTTTTCAGACCCTGAATCATGGAGCTGCAGCTCTTCTCAACCCACAAACACCAAAGACAACAGAGAAGGTTAGTGGGAAAAGCTGCTGGGGACAGAGTGAAAAAAGGAGTTCGCAGTTCAGCCACCGCGTCAGGGGCAGTGGAGGTGGCATAGCTACAGAACTACAGCTGCAGTTGCTTCTGGCCCCAGGCCCAGCTGGTGGGAGGAATTAAGTGGTGGATCAGAGCAGGAGTGAAGAGCCTGCTGAATATCTAAGTCCAGTCTGGGTTGGGGGTTCTTGGGGAAGGAGGAGTGCTGTTGTGGCAGAGATGGCGCATTCCCCCAGGCGTGGAAGATAGTTCTCTAAACTCTACAAGCAGTCATACCCCACTGAAAAACTCAAGGGTCAAGTTAGTTGGTTGGGAATATGACCAGGCAGCAAAAACGCACCCAGATTCGGTCTCAGACTTTGGATTCTTTCTTTGGTGACCAAGAAGACCAAAACATACAGACAGAAGAAGTTAGCAAAGTCAAAGAGCATACAACAAAAGCCTCCAAGAAAAACATGAACTGGTCGCAGGCCATGCAAGAGCTCAAAAAGGATTTGGAAAAGCAAGTTAGAGAAGTAGAGGAAAAATTTGGAAGAGAAATGAGAAGGATGCAAGAAAACCATGAAAAACAAGTCAATGACTTGCTAAAGCAGACCCAAAAAATACTAAAAAATATACTGAAGAAAACAACACCTTAAAAAACAGACTAACTCAAATGGCAATGAGGAGAAGAATGCCTTTAAAGGCAGAATTAGCCAAATGGAAAAGGAGGTCCAAAAGAGCACTGAAGAAAATACTCCCTTAAAAATTAGATTGGAGCAAGTGGAAACTAGTGACTTGATGAGAAATCAAGATATTATAAAACAGAACCAAAGGAACGAAAAAAAGGAAGATAATGCAAAATATCTCATTGGAAAAACCAGTGACCTGGAAAATAGATCCAAGAGAGATAATTTAAAAATTATTTGACTACCTGAAAGCCATGATCAAAAAAAGAGTCTAGATACCATCTTTCAAGAAATTATCAAGGAGAACTGCCCTGATAGTCTAGAGCCACAGGGCAAAATAGAAATTGAAAGAATCCATCGATTGCCTCCTCATATAGATCCCCAAAAGAAATCTCCTAGGAATATCGTTGCCAAATTCCAGAGCTCCCAGATCAAGGAGAAAATACTGCAAGCAGTCAGAAAGAAACAATTTGAGTATTGTGGAAACCCAATCAGAACAACTCAAGATCTGGCAGCTTCTACATTAAGAGATTGACGGACTTGGAATACGATATTCCGGAGGTCAATGGAGCTAGGATTAAAACCAAGAATCACCTACCCAGCAAAACTGAGTATCATGCTCCAAGGCAAAATATAGACTTTCAATAAAATAGAGGACTTTCAAGCTTTCTCAGTGAAAAGACCAGAGCTGAATAGAAAATTTGACTTTCAAACACAAGAATCAACAGAAGCATGAAAAGGTATTTAAGAAAAAGAACAATAAAAATAAATTGCAAGGGACTTACTAAAGTTGAACAGTTTTGTTTACATTCCTACATGGAAAGATGATCCTGTATGATTCATGAGACCTCAGTATTAGGGTAGCTGAAGGGAATATGCATATATATATATATGTTTATGTGTATGTATATGTATATATATATAAGTGAATATGTATGTATGTATATATGTGTGTGTGTATATATATATATATATATATATATATATATACACATACACAGAGAGCAAGAGAGAGAGAGAGAGAGAGAGAGAGAGAGAGAGCGGGCACAGGGTGAGTTGAAGATAAAGGGAAGATATCTAAAAGAAATAAAATCAAATTAAGTGATGAGAGAGGAATATATTGAGAGAGGGAGATAGGGAGAGATAGAATGGGGTGGATTATCTCGCATAACGGTGGCAAGAGGAAGCAGTTCTGTGAGAGGAGGGGAGAGGGCAGGTAAGGGGGGAATGAATGAATCTTGCTCTCGTCAGATTTGGCCTACGAAGGGAATACCATACATACTCAATTGGGTATCTTACCCCACAGGAAAGAAGAGGGAAGAAGATAAAAAAGGGGGGGATGATGGAGGGGAGGGCAGATGGGGGTGGAGGTAATCAAAAACAAACACTTTGGAAAGCGGACAGGGTCAAGGGAGAAAATTCAATAAAGGTGGATGGGTTGGGAAGGAGCAAAATATATTTAGTCTTTCACAATGTGAGTATTGTGGAAGGGTTATACATAATGATACACATGTGGCCTATGTGGAATTGCTTGACTTCTTAGGGAGGGTGGGTGGGAAGGGAAGAGGGGAGAGAATTTGGAACTCAAAGTTTTAAAACAGATATTCAAAAACAAAAAAAAAAGTTTTTGCATGCAACTAGAAAATAAGATACACAGGCAATGGGGCGCAGAAATTTATCTTGCCCTAGAAAAAAGGAAAGGAAAAGGGGATGGGAGTGGTGTGGGGTGACAGAAGGGAGGGCTGACTGGGGAATAGGGCAACCAGAATATATGCCATCTTGGAGTGGGGGGGAGGGTAGAAATGGGGAGAAAATTTGTAATTCAAACTCTTGTGAAAATCAATGCTGAAAACTAAATATATTAAATAAGTAAAAAAAAATGCTTGATATTCTAAAAAGAAATAAAAATAAATGATGAGCAGGCAGACTTCAGAAAAACCTAGAAAGACTTACATGATCTTCCAGTAGTTAAGATGGCAGAGTAAGCAGTTAGTTGCTCTCACTTTCTTTTACTAACCTTGAAAAAACTAGAAAATATTGCCCCAAGAAAATCCTGGAAGAGTGGAGCTAGCAGAAGGGTGGGGTGCACCCGTTTTTTTTAAGCTTGGGAAGCTAGGATGATCGACAGGAAAGATATCTCTTGCTGTGGCTGAAAGAAACCAGTAAAGGATGGGAGGCACCCAGGCAAGGCAGCAGCAAGATCCACCTCAGCAAACCAGCAGTAGATCCTGAGTCCCAGGGTGGTAGAGCCTGCAAGTACTAACACCAGGACCCCCTCCATCCCCTCACGTGCCTTCACAAAGCCAGGGGAATTGGCAGACACCAGTGCAGAGAACCACCACTTACACTATGGACAGGCATCCACTGGTTGCCTGATCCTACCCTTGCTCTAGCACAGCTCTCAAGGAGGAAGAGCTCTCCAGAGACCAGATCACTTCTTCCCCCACACTTCACATTTCAAAATTCAATGTAATCAAAGGGAAACACAGAAAGACCTCAACTGGCTTCAGCACACAGCAGCCAGCTCTAGCTCAGCACCAGGTAAGATACAGCATTATACAGCTTCCAACTACCAGAACCAGAGGCCCTAGTACACAAAGCTAGTAACCAAGCCACTAGCTTCCAGCACAAGTAGCATGGGACAGAACTTTGGGGTCTTCCCTAAAACAAACTCACAGTACAGTTAAGTTAGCCTGTTGAGCTCTAACTCTCACGATGGCGGCCATTAGCAGCCATTAGCAGAAATAACTACTCTCTCTCTCTCTCTCTCTCTCTCTTTCTTTCTTGGCCTTTCCTGTAACATAACTTCCTTTTCCTGTCAGGAAGCTCCTCCCACCACATGTAACTTAGGCTTCCTCTAACGTAAGCAAGTCACATGGCCTATTAATGGGTGGGAAAGATCTTCAAATCTAAATTGCTACTACAGGTCTGATACCTGAACTGGGAAGAGTCAAAACAGAGAAAGAAAATAATAGACCAATTTCCTAAATGAATATAGAGGCAAAAAATTTGATTAAAACATTAGCAAAAGGTTACAGCAACTTATCATGAGAATAATAAATTTTGATCAGGTAGGATTTGTACCAGGAATGCAAGGCTAGTTCAATATTAGGAAAACTATTAGCATAATTGATCATATCAACAACAAAACTAAAATCAACCATATGATTATCTCAATAGATGCAGAAAAGAGCTTTTGGAAAAAATACAACACTGATTCCTATTAAAAACCCCTAGAGAGCATAGCAAGAAACAGCCTTCCTTAAGATGATAAACAGCATCTATGTAAAACCATGAGCAAGCATTATATGTAATGGGGATAAGCCAAATGCATTCCCAATAAGATCAAGGGTGAAACAAGGATATCCATTATTACCAGTGTTATTCATTATGGTACTAGAAACATTAGTTTTACTGATGAGATGAAAAATGAATTTAAGGAATTAGAATAGGCAAAGAAGAAACTAAGTTATCACTCTTTGCAGGTGATATGATGATATACTTAGAGAATCCTAGAGAATCAGGTAAAAAACTACTTGAAAAAATAACTCTAGCAAAGTTGCAGGATATAGAATAAAGCCACATAAATCATCGATATTTCTATAGGTTACTGACAAAGACCAATAGCAAGATAGAGCAAGAGAAATGCCATTTAAAGTTACCGAAGACATTATAAAATATTTGAGAGTCTACCTATGCCAAAACAAACCCAGGATGTATATGAACAGAAGTACAAAATGCTTTTCACACAAATAAAATCAGATTTAAATAAATGGAAAAACAACAGCTGCTTGTGGTTAGGCCAAGCTAATTTAATGAAATGACAATGCTAGATGAGATAATTTACTTATTCAGTGCCATACCAATCAAACTACCAAAAATTATTTTATAGAACTAGAAAAACTAATAGCAAAATTCATCTGGAAGAACAAAAGGTCCACAATATCAAGGGAATTAATGAAAAGAAATTCTAGGAAAGTTAGCCTAGCTCTACCAGATCTTAAATTGTATTATGAAGCAACAATCATCAAAACGACTTCAAGCTGGCTAAGAAATATAGGAGTAGATCAGTGGAATAGGTTAGGTACACAAGACACAGTGGTCAATGACTATAGTAATCTAATGTTTGATAAACCCAAAGACTCCAGCTTCTCAGATAAAAACTCACTATTTGACAAAAAACTGCTGGGAAACCTGGAAAATAGTATGGCAGAAACTGGGCATAGACCTACATCTGAAATTGTATACCAAAATAAAGACCAAATGGGTACATGATTTAGATATGAAAGCAGATACTATAGGCAAATTAGGGCAGCAAGGAATAGTTTGTCAGATGTATGGAGAATGGAGGAATATATGACTAAACAAGAGATAGACAACATTATGAAATTCAAAATGATAATTTTGATTACATTAAATTGAAAAGTTTTTGCACAAATAAAGCAAATACAACCAAGATTAGGAGGGAAGTAGAAAACTGGGAATTAATTTTTACAACCAATGGCTCTGATAAAGGCCTCCTTTCTAAAATATATAGAGAACTGAGTCAAATTTGTTTTTTTGTTATTTAAATTTTTATTTTGTGTAGGGAAAAATCAAATATACATTTAACGCAAAATGGTTGCAAGTTCCTTAGCTTTTGCCTTTTTCAGCTTGGCAATATGAGCCATTGAGTTTGGATCCACAATATTGCCACCCCACTGAGGACAGATCTCATCATATCTGTCATTGTAATTGGTTTTGATGGCTTCTACCAGCTTAGACAGGGCTCCCTTATCCTCAGGATTAACCTGTGTGAGGGCAATGCTTGTGCAGGACTTTCTGTGAACTAAGAGACCCAGTCTTGCTTTACCTCTGATAATGCAGTAAGGAACCCCCATTTTTCTGCACAAGGCAGGTAGGAAGACCACTAGCTCAAGGGAGTCCACGTCATGTGCAATCACTATCAACTGTGCTTTCTTGTTTTCTACCAGGGTAGTAACAGTGTCAACACCTGCTCTCAGGACAGGTTGTCTCTTAGTGGGGAAATGTCCTTTGCCTGCAGCCTTTTCTTCAGCCAGAGCCAGAAGCCTTTGCTTTTTATCTTGCTTTGTCTCGGGTCTATACTTATGAGCCAGTTTCAGCAGTTGAGTAGCTGTGTGACGATCCACAGCCTGGATGAACTGGTTAATTGCTGGTGGGACTTTCAAATGCTTATAAAGGATAGACCTTTGACACTGCAGTCTGATGTACCGAGGCCATTAGACAAATCAAGTGAGATCCCTTTTAGGCTGGATGTCCTGACCAATGCCAAAGTTCTTGGGCCACTTCTCAAACAAAGGATTGACCATTTTCTTGGCCTCCTGCTTCTTTACTAGAGCAGGGGCCAGAAGCACCTTCTTCCCCTTGGCCTTCTTTCCTTTTGGCATCTTGGCTGGCTGAATGAGAAAGCTTTAGTCAAAATTGTAAGAATACGAGTCACTCCCCAGTTGATGAATGGTCAAAGGATATGAACAGGGAGTTTTCAGAGGGAGAAATTAAAGCTAATTATGGTCATATGAAAAAATGCTCTAAATGACTATTGATTAGTGAAATGCAAATCCAAACAGTTCTGAGGTATCACATCACAACTATCAGATTGGTTAGCATGACAAAAGACGAAAATGGAGAAGATGTGGGAATATTGGTACACTAATGTATTGTTAGTGGAGTTATGAAATGATCTAACCATTCTGGAGAGCAATTTGGAACTATATCCAAAGGATTATAAAAAATGTGCATAGCGGGGCGAAGCCAAGATGGCGGCTAGAAAGCAGGGACTTGCGTGAGCTCCCTGCCAGGTCCCTCCAAAAACCTCTAAAAATGGCTCTGAACAAATTCTAGAACTGCTGAACCCACAAAATAGCAGAGGGAAGTAGGGCTCCAGCCCAGGACAGCCTGGATGGTCTCTGGGAAGGGCCAACCTGTACGGAGCTGGGAGTGGAGCGGAGCAGAGTCCAGCATGGGTGGCGGCAAGGCCAACCAGACCGGCGGAAAATGGGTGGAGCGAGCCCTAGGGCCCTGAAGCAGTGAGCTGTGGCAGTTACCAGACTTCTCAATCCACAAACACCAAAGACAACAAAGAAGAACTGCAGAACCCACGAAATAGCGGAGGGAAGCAGGGCTCCAGCCCGGGACAGCCTGGATGGTCTCTGAGTAAGGTCTATCGCGCATGGAGCTGGGAGCGGAGAGGAGCAGAGGCCAGCATGGGTGGTGGCAAGGCCAACCAGACCAGAAGCCAGGTGGCGTGGGCCCTAGCATCCTGAATCAGTGAGCTGTGGCAGTTACCAGACTTCTCAATGCACAAACACCAAAGCCAACAGAGAAGGTTAGTGGGAACTGCTGTGGGAGGGGAAAGAGTTCACGGTTCAGCCACCACTCCAGGGGCAGCAAAGGTGGCATAGCTACAGAAGTACAGCTGCAGTTGCTTCCGGGCCCAGGCCCACCTGGTGGGAGGAATTAAGTGGCTGATCAGAGCAGGAGTGCAGAGCCTGCTGAAGATCTGAGTCCAGTCCAGGTTGGGGGTTCTTGGGGAAGGAGGAGTGCTGGTATGGCAGAGCTGGATGTAATAGCTCTGAAAACAACACTGCATCCCCTCAAGCTTGGAACAAAGTACTCTTTACTCTACAAGCAGTCATACCTGATGAAAAACTCAAGGGTCAAGTAAGTTGGCTGGAAACATGGCCAGGCAGTGAAAATGCACTCAGATTCAGTCTCAGACTTTGGAATCTTTCTTTGGTGACAAAGAAGAGCAAAACTTACAGACAGAAGAAGTCAACAAAGTCAAAGAGCCTACAAAAAAATCCTCCAAGAAAAACATGAACTAGTCTCAGGCCATGGAAGAGCTCAAAAAGGATTTGGAAAAGCAAGCTAGAGAAGTAGAGGAAAAATTGGGAAGAGAAATGAGAAGGATGCAAGAAAACCATGAAAAACAAGTCAATGACTTGCTAAAGCAGACCCAAAAAATACTGAAAAAAATACTGAAGAAAGAAAACAACACCTTAAAAAATAGACTAAGTAATATGGCAAAAGAGCTCCAAAAAGCCAATGAGAAGAATGCCTTGAAAGGCAGAATTAGACAAAAGGAAAAGGAGGTCCAAAAGACCACTAAAGAAAATACTGCCTTAAAAATTAGATTGGAGCAAGTGGAAGCTAGTGACTTGATGAGAAATCAAGATATTATAAAACAAAACCAAAGGAATGAAAACGTGGAAAACAATGTCAAATATCTCATTGGAAAAACCACTGACCTGGAAAATAGATCCAGGAAAGATAATTTAAAAATTATTGGACTATCTGAAAGCCATGATCAAAAATAGAGCCTAGATATCATCTTTCAAGAAATTATCAAGGAGAACTGCCCTGATATTCTAGAAGCAGAAGGTAAAATAGAAATTGAAAGAATCCACAGATCACCTCCTCAAATAGATCCCCAAAAGAAAACTCCTAGGAATATTGTTGCCAAATTTCACAGCACCCAGATCAAGGAGAAAATAGTGCAAGCAGCCAGAAAGAAACAATTTGAGTATTGTGGAAACACAATCAGGATAACATAAGATCTAGCAGCTTCTGCATTAAGAGATCGAAGGGCTTGGAATATGATATTCTGGAGGTCAA